>NC_135723.1:70928988-71171416 GCF_964656455.1 Halichoerus grypus
AGCGAGGCTAAAGAATCAGGGATGAGAGCCGTGTAGGCAGGTTGGAGAAAATGTTAGGAAGCATGGAGTTATCAGTGTTAAATATTACGAGGGAACAGAAAAGACAAGGGCTGGAAATAATATATTGGATTTAGTAATTAGATCTTTATTAAGAACAGTTTCAGTGGTGTGCTAAAAACAAGATTTTAGTGAACTGAAGAAAGGGCGGGGAAGGGGAGAGACGAATTGTTGGAGCAAGGTCCCATGCAGAGACATCATGGAGGGCATAGAGAAGAGTAAGTTTTTGTAGGAGAAGCCTTATTCCTGTTGATACAAAAGTAGAGAAAACAGGATGTGTGTGGTGGAGGTAGATTTTCAGGAAGTCTGGAGTGTGGAGAACGGGGAGAAAAGAAGCCTGCGTTCAGAGCTGATAATCTCATCTTGTAACTTTACCAGCATTACCCTTCTATCTATGATGCAAATAAAGACATTTCTGTTTATTTGAAACTAACTGATCAAATTTTCTTTCCCTCATCCCCAGCCCCAAACTGTATAACTACAGTATATTTTGTGGAGATTTTACCATATGGTTTTAGTTATGTGTTCTTGGCATGTTGATAATATAGTCAGGAAACTGGTGTGATACTCATGGAAATATGGACATGATTATCCTGCACACTTTCACAGAAGGAAAAGTAGTAAGCAAGCATATCGGAAACAATTTTTTAAATTTAATTTTGAAAAATTATGGTATGATAAAAGTTTCACTGTTCAGAAAGAAAGAAAGAAAGAGAAAGAAAAGAAAGAAAAAAAGAAAGAAAGAAAGAAAGAAAGAAAGAAAGAAAGAAAGAAAGAAAGAAAGAAAGAAAGAAAGAAACTGTATGTAGGACAAATAGGATTATCTTCTTAATGATACTAATGTGAATTACTTTTAATAGGATTTAATCTCATGGGGTTAGAGTAATAGAGAAAGAATCATCTCAACTATTTTAACAAAATGTGCCTGAGTGGTATATAAGGATTTGAAATAATATTAGTATTCTATAGGTAAAGCATTTGCTGGATATGATTAAAAATCATCATTCAAAGGGTAGGAAGCTTTGGCTAAAATGTTTATACACAGCACTATCCTATGCAGCATGACACAGTGGAGAACAGTTTTTATGAATCATTTTCCAATGAGGCCCCTGAAAATGGATTAAAGATTCATTGGATACTAGTATAATAAGAACTTAGAACATGATGAAGATGGCATTTCAAAACATCAAAAAAGATAGATAATTTAAGAAATGATGTTGCAGCAGTTGATTATTTGGGAAAAAATAATATCAAGAATTTCCAGATAAATTAAACATTATATATTTATGCACACATATATAAATATGTATGTACATATAATTACTAATAAATATACAGAGCAATACATACAGAATCTTGGGGTGGAGAAGAACTTTCTAAGCATGATTACCACATGGACAATCATAAAGAGAAAGATTTAAATGTTTGACGATATAAACTAAAAGCTTCTGCTACCAAATACCATAAAAAAATTGAATACAAATATCATACTGAGAAAGAATAGTTGCATTATTTATGGGAGGTTTAGTATTGGTAGTATATAAAGGGCTTAAAAAAAAACAAATCAACCTTCCCCTTAGAAAACAACTCTCATGAGACGCCTGGGTGGCTCAGTCCGTTAAGCGTCTGCCTTCGGCTTAGGTCATGATCTTGGGGTCCTGGGATCCAGCCCCACGTCTGGCTCCCTGCTCAGCAGGGAGTCTGTTTCTTCCTCTCCCTCTGTCACTCCCCCCAGCTTGTGCTCTCTCTCTCTCTCTCTTAAATAAATAGATAAATAAATAAATAAATAAATAAATAAAAAAGAAAAGAAAACAACCCTCATAGAAAATTGGGCAAATATCATGAAAAGGCAACTTATGAAAAAAGAAATACAAGTTGCCAAGAAACAAGACACCATTATTCACTCTTCAAACAACAAATACGAAATAACTAATGATAGCAAGTGCCATCAAAGTGAAGGGAACCAGGCACCTTTGTACAGTACTGGTAGTATTAGTATGGTGGACACGATGCATGGCTCAGGTTCTCCTTCAGTGAAGCAATTACTGATCCAGCTGCTGGGGCCATCTTACCTATAGGGATCCAGGAGGAAAGCTTCCTCTAAAGACACATCCTTTCCTTGGGTGGCCCCCATCCAGTGATTGATCGGTGTGGAGGTATAAATCCCTAATCATCTCAGCCTAACTCAGGATAAGTCTGGGAAGAGCCATTCTAGCTCCAGTGGGCAACCGTTTTGTTTTTGTTTTGTTTTGAGGGCAAACTGATTATGGGTTAAAAAAAAAAAGGCTTAAATGTGGCTTGTCTTTTGATTCAAAAAGTGCATTTCTAAAAAAATAGTCATGTATGTAAGAAAAGATGTATTTATAAGAATTGCAGTGCAGTGCAATTGATAATACAGAGACTGGCAACATTGTTTTGACCATACAGTTATCATGAGGCGATGAAAAATAATTCTGTGGGAAAATACTGATGATACATTATGTAAAAATAACAGATTTTTAAGATGTATATTCAGCATCATCTCTTTTTCCCCCCAAAGTAGTTATCAATGCATACAAAGAAGATGAAAAGGAATTGTATCAGTGAGATCATATGATACATGTCTTTCTCTGATTGACTTATTTCGCTTAGCATAATACCCTCTAGTAAAAAAAAAAAAGGAATTATAGTAAAATGTTATCATTGGTTTTCTCTAAGAAATAAGGTTATATAGTATTTTAATTTTTTTCTTTGTGTTCTCTTAGTTTTCTAAATTTTCAGCAATAATTAGAAAATTCTTATAAATTTAGAGAAAAAAATGCATATTGTTTTAAGTACATTTTTTTAACCCCTTCACAAACTCTTGAGACCCGTCATGGAAACTACTTGGGTTCTGATGGATTTTGTTCCAGTACTTTGGGACTTTATAGAAACACACTTCTGTTTGGCAGCCAGTAGGTAACTATTTCCAATGGGACACCCCACTCCCCTATTCTGTGCATCTTGCATGTGGTTGTCTTCAGCAACAACACGATGCATCTACACTCTGGAATCTGGCCACAGAGTTTAAACTTAAACTGACTGCTGTTCAGAACCTGTCAGAGGCTAGGTGATAGGAGCTTTACTTGAGAGGTAGTCAAAAGACCAGTTAACTAAACATTTCTTCTAGAGCAATGGTTTTTAAAAAGTGCTCTGGGGAAGTTTACCCAATCCTTGTAGCCAGCCAGACAGGGCAGGCGAGTGAAGTACAAGAGGTAATTTAAAGGTAGCATCCCAGGCCTCCCCTGTTTCTTCTTCAACCAAAGCAGCTAAACTTTGATCTGTCTTCTGTGTCTGGTTTCTGAGTTAGGTATAGTCGGAACAGAGTTATCTTTGGTCTGGAATGGTTTGAATGACAGTTTTCTATGGTCTTTCAGTTCTACCCCTTAGATCACCCAAAAGTATTTGTACTGCATTAGCTTAGCTATCCTTAGAAATGTCTTCAATGAATTACGGTCTTATATCCAGTTTATATAAGGGGCAAAATAAAAAAAAGTCAATGAAAAACATTTTTACATTTTTCAGAAGCATGTTGGAAGAGTCCATTATGTTATTATTCAATATCCGTTTTATATAAGAAGGCATGTAGAAAATTTCTCCTAGAACTTAGGATAAAAAAGACTTTTTTCCTGTAGTGCAATTAACATGAGATTTTTAATCAAGGAGAGCTAGACAACAAAGTGAGTTTCCATTTTTGCATTGCCAAAGGGATGCTCAGAGTCAAATTCAGTGCTCAATTTTCAATGGTAATTATCTTATTTTTCAACTACTGTTCTGCAAATATCTTTCTTGTCCATGATTCAGTCTCTCTTATTTTCATATTTAAAGGCCTATATACCTATGGTCTACTTTTATTATAATTTATTCTAAAGCTTTTTGACAGTTAAATGAAGTATACATTATAAATGATATTTTAAAATGTCAGAAAATCTTGCAAGAACTTTATCAAATATGACTCATTTATAATTACAACTAACTTGATCATTATTTGGATGAAAATATTGCTATGGGCCTTGGGTTAATGCTGTTCCATTTTACATATTAGATCCGTACTTCTGCTCCCTCCCCACACTTCCATCACCACAGATTAGTGTACTTGCCTTACAAAGGTCCTCTACGCCTCCAGAGCACATGGACTGCTCACTCTAGACTAGATATTTCCCTTAAACACTTGCTTTTCTCCTCACGGCTGGGAAAGTGATTCCTGGTGTGTAGAGTGAAGTTACAGCAGAACCCTGATATGTAAAAATGTTTTCCTAAGTATCAAAATTGCATTACACACACGCAAAAAAGCACACACATGCACGTGTGTGTGTGTGTGTGTATAAATATTAAATCTCTGTCTTTAGGGGAAATTAATTTTGAAATTTGAAGTGTAGGATGTTTCCATAGAAAAAAAAAGATTCATTTCAATTACAGAGAAAGGCATTTTAGTAGTCAAAATTTATCCAGACAAGAATTACATGAATCTGTTGAGATTATTTTTCTAGTTTATATCCCTAAATAGTGTAGCAAAGCCTTGTTTCCTCTTCTTTTCAGTGTTAGTGAACATCGTCTCTGTGTTCTTTTTAGAATTAGTGGGCAGCCTATCTGTCTTTAAACACTTAACTACTAATATTTGGGAAAAGAGATTCACTTTCCTGCTTTGGTCCTCTAATGGGGGATTGCAATATTTTGAGGTTGTATGAAAATCTGCAATTGGCTGTTTGAGTGGGATCCTTGGTTCCTAGTGAGGGAGTGGTGATGGTGCCAAAGGGTCTTTCTCCATTTTAGCCCTAGTATGGATTCCTCCCCCTGGGGGAACAGAGGGGCTGGAAATGATGAAAGATGTAGGAAAAAGTAGATTTATAAAGAATATTATAAAATAGGTATGCTATTATCTTCTATAAAATAAGTGTGCTATTATCTTCCCTTTGTTACCTGAACTAGTTAAGCAGCCTGGAGTAAATATTGTTTACTGTTTGATTCTTCTACCTTAAAGTCTTTATTCACTCATTTATTCAACAAATATTTGTGGAATACCTATTTGGACTGTGATACAGTGGTGAGCAAGACATCATCCTTGTTCTGGTGAAGTTTATAATTTAGTGTGGAGAGGCAGGGGTTAAACAATTTTCATAAATACAAATGCAAGTTGGAACTCTAATATTTTGCAGGAAAAGTTCAAGAAACCTTACTTAAATTGAGGGCCAGGCGTGTAGTGGGAAGTCAGCCCAGACCTAAAGATGAATAGGTGTCAGCCAGGTGAGAAGTGAGAAGTAGAATATTTTAAGCTCATTTTGCTTGACTTAATCTCTCTCTCTGAATGCTTAATTACAAATGTAATTAATGGACACCTTTCTAATTATCACATAGATCACAAAATGAGGAATTATTTACAAAATGAAAATAAAAAAGACAAAGTAAAATCTTTCATGTCACCCTCCATGTGTACTTTCAAGTTTCATATGTCATGACATTTTATATAAAATTTTCACTTTAGTCTTTTTTAAAAAATTTTATTATGTTATGTTAATCACCATACATTACATCATTAGTTTTTGATGTAGTGTTCCATGATTCACTGTTTGCGTATAACACCCAGTGCTCCATTCAATACGTGCCCTCTTTAATACCCATCACCAGGCTAACCCATCCCCCACCCCGCTCCCCTCTAGAACCCTCAGTTTGTTTTTCAGAGTCCGTAGTCTCTCATGGTTCGTCTCCCCCTCCAATTTAGTCTTTTTATTATTATTATTTGGAACACTACAGGGCAAGTTTTTCTTACCATTAAATTCTTAGATCTTTTCGAGGTATTCCTTGGAAAACCAAAGGCATAAAAGGCAACTATTCTTCTGGATTGCTAAACCTTGGCATTTAGAATGTTGTCAGCTTTTCCTAAAGGATTTTTAAGATAAGACCTTTCTAGAACTGATTTCTGGTCTCCTGGGACAATCATTTATTCTATTTCTGAGAAACATCTTCAGTGAAGGACCATTTGTCTTCAATAACTTTTAGATCTTGACATGTTTTAATTGTGGTTCATCGAACTTATATTGATTGTCTTGTGGCCTGAGGCTGAACTCCTTCCAGCTTTGCAGAGAGAACATGATAGGAATTCAGGATAGAATGGTAATGCTTGTCTTGTGGATTATCATATCACAAATTTGCCATCCTTTGCATTATTCCCACTTCTAAACTTGCACTTGAGTGACTTGTGTACAGTCATTTCAGCAGACAGTTATATGCACACAGGTTGTGTTTATGAATATATGAATGTCTAAGCATCCAGACAAAAAGAAAATACTGCAGTCAATTGTCCAAAGGCTTTGTCTGCATGAGGCCAAACATGCAGAGGCTTGCCTTTACCTCTTTTCTCCCCACTGCTGGACACTGTGGGAAGACATCAAGACCAAGCTTAGGCCCTAGGGAGACTGGATCTCACAGCTCTGATTCCACCAACATTTTGCTAAGTCCACCGGTATGGGTTGAACTATATTCCCTCAAAATTCATATGTTGAACTCCTAAACCAGAATATGAACTTATTTGGAAATAGAGTCATTATATATGTAACCAGTAAGGACGAGGTCATGCTGGAGTAGTAGAGTAAGCCCTTAATCCAATAAGATGATGTCTTTATAAAAATGGGAAAATTTGGACACACACACACACACACACACACACACACACGAAGAAAACCATATGAAGACGAAAGCAGAGATGAAGGTGACATTTCAGGCCAAGGTATGCTGAAGATTGCCAGCAAACCACCAGAAGCCAGGTGAGCAGCATGGAACAGATTCCCCCTGACAGCCCTCAGAAGGGACCAGCCCTGCATAAACCTTGATCTCCACCTTCTAGCTTTCAAAATGTTGAGCCAATAAATTTCTGTTGGTTAAGCCACCCAGTGTGTGGTACTTTGTTACGTCAGCTCTAGCAAACTGATACACTTACATTTTGGTTGGTCCATTGGGACTGGTGAGTCTCCAAACCCCTTTTATTTTAATTTTACCTACATTGCAGCTTTTTGCTTGGGTCTTCCGGCTTCCTTCATCTCTGTGACACTCAGTACCTCCTCCCCACTCTGCCTCTTATGGAATATATACTTATTTCAGTTCAGCTCTTCCCATGCCTGTCTACTCTATTGACTCCCCTCCTCATCCTCTATTAGTTTCTTTCCCTATGCTTGAAAAAAAAAATCCTTCCATCTTCTTTGACTATTTCTTCTGCTTTTTAAACTTTTAAATAAAAACTGGCATTTCTATCCTAACTACTGGCATAAACATACTTTGATATCCATCTCCATGAGATAATGTTCTGTGACCAATATCTTGTGTCTGATTCTTCCTCTGTCAACAACCATTTTTTTTCTCTTCCCTCATGCTCTCTCTGTGTCTCCCTTTTGTGATCCCCAAGTCCTGGACTTCTCACACTTCTGCCAGGCCTCTGATCCTGTGTATTCACTTGCCTTCTTAACCAGGCTGGACTTTTGGGTGTATGTCTTCAGTGTTTCCTGTGGCATTCTAAGATTCTTTGCAATCTTGACTTTCTGACAGATTCATTATTGACCATAAATTACTCAAATTGCCCATTTCTTTGTTCCAATTTTGTTGGATAAAGTGACAAAATCGTGCTGTTGGGCCCAACATCTACACATACTATCTAATTTCAACTGGACCCTCACTAATTGCATAGCCTTATCACATTTTCATAGCAATTCTTCTGTTCTCTTCTCTAATCAAATTCACCTCAGGTAAATCATCTTGCCTTCCACTTTGTTGGGGCTCAGCCTATATGACTTTGTGCTCCCAGTATCTAAAAATGGAACTCATTAAAAAAATAAATAAAAATGAAACTCATTGCATTCCTTCTACAAATAATTTCACTCTTTGTATTCCTCATAATTGTTTATGCAGTCAGTCAATGCAAGCCTCCAAATGTCAACCAAATTTACTTTCCTGGGAATATTTTCTGTTTATATCTTGGGTTATAGTTTAAGTAGAATATATGGCATTTCCCAAATAGGCTTTAAAATATCCCAACTTCATGCCTCTGCTAATATTTCATGCTTCTGAGTGCTGCTATGTTTCATTCTCCATCTTGTCTCCATCAAATAATTTCCACCTTTCAAGACCCAACTGAAAGGCTGCCACTCCATCAGGCCATTCCTTATCATCTAGCTGGTAGTGATCTTTTCCCCTCTTATGACATTCCACAACTATTATGGTAACTACTTCATTATTATAATGTATGCATTCACCTTTTCTATATTAATAGATTCTAAGCTTCTTTAAGGCAGGTATGCAATCTTAATCTTTTAATCTCCCATGTTGCCTGCATTTAATAGATGTAAAATAAATAGTATTTAGTAACAAAATAATTTTTAAAATGACTGTTGAATAATTATAACCAGATAAGTAGCTGTGTGTTTAATTATTTACCCAAATATCTGGAGATATATAAACATAGAAATCTCAGTATAGAAACCTCATCTTTTTGAGATGATAAAATAATTTTCTAAACCAAAATCAAAACAAAAGGAAAACAAAAACACTATGGAATCTGATACATGAAGTTCATTTTTTTATAAGCAGTGTGCTTTAGTCTTTCTTACTGTGAGGTATTTCCTAATTCAAAGGAACACTGTGAGGGTAAATGAGAAAACAGGTCTGTTTTTTTCTCTGTATGCAGGTGAATAAAGCCGCCAAAAGCATCTTTTCAGTGTGTATGTCTGTGATAAATTTTGTAGATTTACTCTGAATACTATTTATTGTTTCCCAGAGGATTTTCAATGTAGGCATTTTTTGCCTTTATCCTGTCTACAGCGAGCCACACTAACATAATTCTGAGAAATGCAAATACAAAACCAGGAGGTTAAATCCTAGACTTCTCTGTTCTGTAACCTCAAAAAGGCAACAATGCATAAAATGCTGTCATTCGGGAACACAAAAAGAGATTCATGCCAAACATTCTGTTCTACTTTTTTTTTTAATACAGCAATAGCCACTGTATCTAGCGCTTTAGCGCATTAATTAGACATATTTTTTTCCGAGGTTATGCCTAGCAATTGCTAGTGTAGGTTTCCCCCATTTAATCTTAGTTCCCTTCCTGTCTTCTAATCTTTCTGTTTATAATTTCTCTCTTCTTCTTGCTATCTAGTTGAGTTGACAGATGGAACTAGAGGACCTGTGAATGAATTTGTTTGGATTGTAACATTTAACATTTAATTTTTTTTTATAATCTTGAGCCATACATTGTGGTCTTGATAACACATTTTGCTATTGGTGAATAGAGCATGCGCTTTTGAATTAAATAAACCTAAATCTGAATTCCAGTTCTACCATTTATCCCCGGTGACCTTGAGCAAATTGCCTAATCTCTGTCAGCCTCAATTTCCTTATCTTTAAAAAAGTGATCATACCATTTACTTTGCAGAGTGGTTAGGAGTTTTAAGTGAAATAGTGTATGTAACGTACATAGCACAGTGCCTGGCATTCCGTGCATAATAAATGGTAGGTATTATTTTCTTTCTATTTAGGGAGACATATGATAATGTTCATTTAAATACAACAAGTTTCATTGGCTCTACCTTCTCTTTTTGTAATGCTAACAATTCATAACTGTGAATCAACTTTACCGCATGACTCCTCCACCACTTTGCCCTCCAACTTATTTTGGAAGGTAGTTGCTCTGAGAAGATAGAGATGAACTTTAGAGTTTGATGAACCGTTGTGTGTAGAGTGGGGAGGGGACTAAAGGCTGTCTCTTCCATGTCATTCTTATGTAATTTGCCCATATTTCACTGTTTTTTCTATCTTCTATCTCCCCAGGGTATTACTGCTGAGAAAAAAACTTTCTTTTTTTTTTTTTTAATTTTTTATTGTTATGTTAATCCCCATACATTACATCATTAGTTTTAGATATAGTGTTCCATGATTCATTGTTTGTGCATAACACCCAGTGCTCCATGCAGAACGTGCCCTCCTCAATACCCATCACCTGGCTAACCCATCCTCCCACCCCCCTCCCCTAGAAAAAAACTTTCTTAAGTGCCAAGCAAGGAACAATGTCTGCTGTGAAGCTCTGGGCAAAGGATACCATACCTTCTTTCACACCAAAGTCTTGATTCCACTCAGGATTGGACATCATGATGGACTTACCTTCTTGGAAAAAGAGCTACTTAGGACTCTCTTGAGAAGAACCTTCTTAGGTATCCTAACTTGTTTTTCCAGATCATTGATATTATGACATTTTCAGGAAAAGATGACCTTTTTCCATTTGATGGAAATAAAGTTTATACAGGACATCTCAACTTCAACTTACGTAAGAGACATTAACGAATTTTGCACAAATTAAAAGCATCAAAAGCTTTAGTTTTTTTTATTTTTACTTTTTAGAAAAATATTATGAAAAAGAGCCCAAATGAATATTTGACAATGTTTTAAAAATAAACAGAAATTTTAATTTTCATGTGGTAATAGTTACAGAAACATTTCACCAGCTCATTAGGTTGGTTATATACACTCAGGGTACAATTTTTATTGGAATGAATATGCAGTGTTCTCCTGTTTCTTTATTGCCTTTATAATTATGAAGTTTCCTGAGATTGTGCATACAGCCACAGTCACTTTTTATTTTAAAAAGTTTATTGGCCATTATTTTATAGATTCTGTAGTTTATAATGTACATTTATGTGCATCCAATTGAATAATTTCCAGTTTTGTTTTTGAAGGTTTATTTATCTTATTTTCTAATAGAGTCATTTATTATGACATTAGGTCTCAAATTACTAGTCATTAAAAAAAAACTCTAAGCACTGATAGGATTGTCCTATTTTTCCTCCAAAATTAAATTGCTGTTTCTGTAATCTGTTTTGAAGAGCACGGGGCAAAAATAGTTGTACAGAATTTGTGGTTTGCTTATTGGAATTAAACTAGTTACAGCAAAATCTGCTGATTCCATTCAGGCTGAGCCTATGAACGAAAAGGATAAAATCTGTTTTAGATAAGAGTCAGTGAATTTAGTCCCCATGAATGATGCCAGGTTGGCAACTTTTGAATGGTGCCAGATGGACATGGGAGAGTTTATTTTTTTTCCTTTAATGAACAGAATAGAGAAGCAGGTGCTACCGGACTACTCTCAGGGTGCCGTGGGGAATTGGGCTTCTATTTCCACTCTAGCATTATTCCTTGTTTTGAAACAGCTAAAAAGTAGGGATCAAAGGAGGGGGGTGACTGGTCACCAGTTGGGAATTCCTGTGATATGAATTACGACCATAACTACTACTGTGGTGTAGCTAGACTTGCAATTAGGATTTCAGTCCTCCAACATTTAACGTATTAGAGCTGTTAGACTTATTAGCTTAGTATCACTGTATCTCAGAACTGAAAGGAGTCTTAGCAATGCCCTATCCCCAAACTGTATTTTTACAGATGAGTCCAAAAAAAGGCCTACAGAAAAGAGGAGATTTGCCCAAAGTTACATGACTAATTAGTAGTATACCCACACCCCAACTCCGGATTCCTGACTCTGAATCTGTCACTCTTGCCATCATGCTATATTGCCAAACTCTTCACAAATATCATCTGCTGACTTTTTTCCCCTACAGAGTGAACTTGTGAAACAGACAGACAGACAAACAAACAAGGGAAATAGCTGCCTGTTGGTACTTTTGCATCGAAACACCTCTTACGTATTTGGCAGATTTTCCCTCTGAGTTTCCACATAGACTTTCTTCTTTGGCAATTAGCATAGTAGAAAAGAAAAATATTTGCAGCCCAATTTAAATCTTCTAATTAACAGTCATTATTATTTTTAATATAATCCGATTGCACTACAAACATTAGAAAAAACAATTAAGGCAAGCTCAGGGAGAGAGAAAACCTATCACAACCACCACACTGCTGATCTCTTGGAAATCATTACGGATAATTTCTTGGAGTTAAACAAACAAACAAAAAAGATCATTCCCCAGTCTCTTTCTCTGGATTGTTTGGTATATGACTGTATGCTCTGTATTAAATGATTATAGCCGTGAAAATTCTGTTTCGTCACAACATTGCAGAGAGATGAATTAAGTTCTAGGATATAAAGTTCACAGAAAGAGAAACATATATGTTTCCACATATGTGGAAATGTGTCATGGTTTATAGCCAGAGCTTTTGGTAATCAAACTTTAGCTGGTTAAGAGGATTTTATACTGATTTCTCCACATCCTTCCTTTTCCCTTTATTATTTCTATTACCAGCCACTCATTCTTGGCTTGATATCTAGCCATCAACTCTGCAGGCCTGGAGCCGTTTGATCCTCTGGGAAGGCTCTGTCCAGATTGCCTGGTACTCCACTTCCCTTCATAGACCTCTGCCCCAGGCCATCTACCCCTTGACCCAACCTGACTGGCCCCTACTAGTATCAGTCATGTCCAGGCCTGCAGGAAGGAGAGACTCTCTTTCAATTCACCCTTGTTAATCATGCGACCCTAACCCAGGACCCCTCTCCTGGTAAAGATTAATTTTTTGGAAGAGGGGTAACAATGCAGAGCATAAGCATTTGGGCTTTGGAGACAAGCAGACCTAGATTTAAAATCCAGCTCCAACATTTCTTACCTGATTGACACTAGGCAAGTACTTTTCTATATCTCAGCTTCTACCTCTTAGGGTTGTAGGGAGGTCTACATGAGATAATTAATGCAATTAACCTGGTAGAGAGCAAGCAACAATATATGGTGTTTATTCTGATGCAAGGCAAGAGAGCTTGAGTTTTGAATCCTAACACCGTCCATCACTAGTAAGTTATTTTCTTCTCAGAGTCTCAATTTTCTCATCTGCAAAATGGAATGAATAATAGTGCCTACTCCACAGAAGGTTTAGTGAAATAATAGCTCTAAATCATTTGACGTTATATGTTATATCTGGAGAGAGAATGCAAGAAAGCAAGTTCACACTGTACTATATTACTTCCCATGACTTTTTTACTGTCTGGTCAGCTTTTCCATCGGAAGACTGTGTTACTGTCTCGTGGGCCTCCAGAACCTGAGTGCATTATCCACAGCATTGGAGGAAATCTGCACTCATTCATCCATCCATTTATTTATTCTTCAACAATTATCTATTATTAACTATTGCTGTCCTTTCTTTCACCCCTGTGTTGAACTTCCTCCCAGAACTGACAACTAGGTCTGACCCCAAAGTCTCCCACTTCTTACTGGGCAGGCTTAATTTGAAGTCACCAGCAACTTTCAGTCTGCACTGTCCTGTTATGGTTACTGGAGCCATATCCCATGACCACTGCCCCCCTGAGCTTGTCCTCTCCGCTTGTGCCTGATTGACACTACTTTTAATCCAGAACTTTCTGCTTTTAAACAAATGCTCAAACCTTTCCTCCTCCTGAAACTTATTTCTTCCTTATTTCCTTCTTTCACGTCCAGGTTCTTGGGCCATCCAATAGGACAATGAATTAATTTGATAAACTATTCTGAACTGATGGGGAAAAATTACTTATCCAACCAATATTCTGAGGACCTACCATGTGCCAGGCACTGTAGAAGCTTCTGTGGAAGTCAGTGGTGAATTAGACGGATGCAATAGTTGTCCCCATAGAGCTTACAGTCAAGAGAAGATGGGGAAATACATAGACAATTAAAACACTGTGTACTAAAGATTTCTGCAGCAAAGGAAGCACATAGGATGCATACCTAATCCAGATTTGAGGGGTCAGGGATGGCTTCTTGGAAGGAGAAATGTCTTAACCAAGAGAAAGGGGTGGTTGGAAGTCGGTGTTCTGGGCCAAAGCTGTTAGAAAAGCTCTGAGTAAAGAGAAGGCACGACTTGCTCATGGTAATAGGAAACATTCGGCATGCTGGAGAATGGAGTGTAAATAGGGCTTGAAAGTAGATTAGGTGAAAGAAGTATGAAGGGCCCAGGTTAAAAGTAGCTTTATAAGATACATCAAGGAATTTAGGCTTTATCTGAAGCATTAGGGAGCCACTTAAGGGTTTTAAATAGGGCAGACACATTATCAAATTTGGTTTTTAGAAATCTCATTTTGGTTGAAGTACAGAAAACCGTCTGGAAGGAGGGCAATTCTAGAAAGGGTCCATCCAGTTAGAAAGCTTCTGCTGTGTTTCACATGAGCAATGAGATTGTTTGAGACAGAGAGATGGAGGAAATAGGCAGGCATTCATGGGTCCATTTATTTATTAATTCAACAAATACATATTGACCCGGTGCCAGGCACTATGCTGGGTCTGGGGGGCTAAATGGTGACTGGAAGAGACTACAGGGCCCCAGGCTCTCGTGGGGGATTCTGACTGGTTGTAATAGGAGCTACAGCTGAGCACTGAGGTACCACAGGGGACATGTCTGGCTGAGACTTGAAGAAGTCATCTGAAAGGCAAGTAAAATAAGCAAATGGCAAACTCAGATCTGCATCCAGTTATTCCAAAAATATTTATTAAATATTTTATTGTGTGCCAAAAACTCTTCTTGGCGTGGAAGATATAGCCGTAAAAAAGACAAATTCTCTAGGTCATGGGGCTTAAATTTTAGTGCGAAGCTTCCTTTCTAGTCTTCTGATTCATGAGTATCAGTATGAAGCTAGAACAGGGGATGGAGATAGGGAAATTTTATGAGCTAGATTGATAATCAGAGGTGAAAAAAATAAAGCAAGACGATTGTCTAGAGAATTCAGGAGAAAGAGCAGGTCTGGGTAAGAAATGAGAAGCTGAGTTTTGTACATATTGAGTTTGAGGTACTCAAGAGATGTCAAACAAGAATTTGTCACTTAAAAAAAAGAATTCTTTAGTAAACAGTATTGTAAGATAGTCATACATTTGGACTCTGTAGGCAGATTGCCTGGGGTCAAATATTGACTCCACTACTTGCAAGCTCCATTACTTTAGACAAATAACCTAACCTTCCTGTACCTCAGTTTTCTCATCTGTACAATGGGGATAACAATAGTACCAATCTCACATGGTTTTTGTGAGGATTAAATGAACTACTACATGTTAAATGTTTAGAACAGTGCATTTCACACAGTAAGTCCTAGATAAGTGTTAGCTATTGTTCTGTCTGAAGCTGGAGTTGTATGCATGGGAATCATATGCATATATTTGTGTCAGTTGTGCATGACACAAAGGTACCACATCCAAGTTCACAGCATAGCTGTCATAGGTGCTGTAGATTTGTATATATGCTCTAACAGCTTTTTGCAGAGGTAAGCAAGGAAGGAGTATCTTTCTTTAGTCTGTACAAAGGTGCTGAAATAGTTAACAGTGGCCTTTACACAGTTGATCATCAGTACTATTTATGCTATGAGATTGTCAAAGGAGAGAGTGTCCAGAGAGAGGCAGGCATGAATGGCCTAGGACAGCACCTTAAGGATCAAAAACAGCATTTAAGCAAGAAGTGGAGCCTACAAAGGAGACCGAGAAGGCCCAGTCAGAGAAGGAGGAGGAACGCCAGTGGCTCACGTTATTGTGAAAGAAAGAGAATGTAACACGAAGGACATAGTGGCAAACTGTGCCAACGGTGCCGAGGAATAAGGCAACCTAAGGATCAAGAAATGCCACTGGATTAGCAGTCAAGATATTATTGGTGATAAATAATATCCTCCTCAAATCTCCACTGGTACTCACATACACCTTCACACTGTCCTTCTGGAGGCTACTCCTCTTGCAGGGCAGGTAAGTGAAAAAATTATTTTGGGGGAAAGAATCTTGTGGCCCCTCAAATTATACACTGTGGATGGTCATCTACCCTGTGTAAGGTTAGTCTTAACCAGCAGTTTTCCAGATTACAAGCTGACCCCCTTACCTGCAATAAATAGTTCTGCTCTCTGTGGTTGGATCAGTAACATACCTTTTTTTTTTTTTTTTTTTTTCTACAGATGACTAATTTTAAGCTGTAAGTCCTATATAAAGCTACAATTATTTTTAAGTTATCTAAATTCTCTTGAGCCTTCATTGTACACCGTTAGTTTCTGCCACTATTTGGTTACTATAACCATAAATAAAATAATAGCTTCCACCACTCAAGTCCCCATGGGATCTGAATCTGGATGTGTTACATGTCCCATTCATCTGATATGTTATTTCAGTCATTCTCTACCTCCTTAGAAGTGTCAAAGTGACATGATTCACTATCTTTCCTCCTAATATAAAGAATATTTCCTCTTCAGTCATTTTACAGCGTATATAACTTTCAGAATATATGTATATAAAATTGTTTCAAGTTATTTTCTAGGGGCACCTGGGTGGCTCAGTCAGTTAAGCATCCAACTCTTGACTTCAGCTCAGGTCATGATCTCAGGGTGGTGAGATCTGGGCATGGAGCCTGCTTGGGATTTTCTCTCTCCGTCTCCCTCTGTCCCTCCCCACCACTCGTGCATGCACACTCTCTCTCTCTCTAAAAAAATAAAATAAAAAATAAAGTTCCTTTCCATACATGGAAGGCTTTTTATGTGTAGTGTGCATACTTTATCACATTTAGAATCCCCATAATTTCTTTTAGACCATTTGGGTACTAGTTATGGAAATAGGGTTCATTGTTATTAGATGGCTCCCTTTTTTCTTTAATCTAGTTGAAGGAAATAATGCAGTGTATGTGAATTAAATTTCATCATGACAGTCTTAGTAGAATAAAAAAGCATAGTTGAAACAGTGAAGGAAACCCAGTTAAGTGTCCGACCAGGAAGAGTTTGTCTCAGAGGTTGTTTTAAGAATGATGAAACTGAGGTCCAGTTTCAACAGGTTAGTGGCAACATCCAAATTAGAATTCACGTCTTCAGACTTATAGAACTGCACTTTGTGTCATATTACATTTTAAAACACCTATTCTGATTATTTCTAAAATATGCCTGTATAGTCAATTTAAAAGTAAAAAATATAAATAATGAACATACATTTTTGGCCATATAGTATCTATGAATAGGGTAACTAACATTTTTTTCCCATAGAAATTTTTTTGCTCTGTGTTAATACGCAAACCAGTGACTTACTGTCAGTTGATACAGAAACTAGAGGACATAAATACTTTCAGGGAAGGCTTTCAGGATGACCAACAAAACACTTCCAGCTCCCCTGAAATGTCACTCTATCCAATGACTTTGTAATTCATTTTATTTCACTGAAACAATGTGATGTGCTATAATAAGAATTCAATCTGTTGTGGTATTATTGCCTGAGAATATTCATCAGACTCACAAGCTTAGAACGATTAGGTCTGTCTTCAGAGCTTTTCAGACTCCCTTTTCCTATTAACTTATCCCTGATGTGGTATTTACTCTTTAGAAATGCCTTTTTATTTCATAGACTTAAAATAGCTGTTTGTATTATTCATCCCATGGTGCCATTTATTTCGTCAGCAGGAATCACGACCTTTGTTTTGTGTTTTTTCTTCTATTACTTTGGTGGGTGCATGAGACTGAGTCTTTGGGCTTTTGAGGGCAATGTGGGGTGAGCAGCCTTGGTTTTGTGGCCTCTGATTTGCCCTTCTGCAGGCATCCACTCAAAAATGGATTTATTCAAATTCCTTATACCTCAATAACCTGGAAAATCTTAATTTTATGGCATAGC
The DNA here is from genome assembly GCF_964656455.1 of Halichoerus grypus. Classification (NCBI taxonomy): domain Eukaryota; kingdom Metazoa; phylum Chordata; class Mammalia; order Carnivora; family Phocidae; genus Halichoerus; species Halichoerus grypus. The sequence continues at coordinate 70,946,619 of NC_135723.1, forward strand.
CCTTACAGAGAGGAAGCACTAACAATTTCAAATCTGTACAATGATGATGAGAAAACAGAAATAGAAAATTGCATTTTTCATGTGCTTTCTTTTAAAGTGAATGCAGTATAATTGTATCAGAATTTCTCAAAAATAATGCTCACTAGTAATTTTCAAATAATATAGAAATTTAAAGTGAAAGCAATACAAATTGAGAAGCATGCAATTTTTTAAAAGCAAAATCAATAGAGAAATATCTGTACTGGTCACGGTCATTCAAAACATTCATTTGAATCTCTTGACCCAAAAAGCATTGCCTATTATTGCTGATGTGTTTAGCATTGACATGATGGAGTCAGGCTAGTATTAGTCTTTAGCCCTCTTATGAAAGGATGGCAGGTGAATTGTGGAAAGGAGAGGTAGAGCTAGTCCTAGAGAAATAACAGGTGTTTATAAATTTTTTCTGCTTTCCAAAGAGGCTAGTTTCTCCATCATCTTATTCCCACTACAGTGTTGGCTTGTTCAAGGTTCAAAATTGAAAACTCACTTGACTATCGAGTGGGACCGAAGCCACCAGTGGGTCACTCTCAGTCTCCCTGGGCCATTGTACTATAATACCATTCTCAGTGAATTCATTCCACCCAGAGGTGGAATGAACAAGCCTCTCCCAGGCTTGTCCAGCACTGCCCATAGTTATGGACAAGGTGGCTTTGGGGTAAATATTTCTAAGCCAAAAACAGAAACCCATGCTGTCCTCCTGTTTTTGGCAGCTGTCCTTGCAATTTAAAAACCAATGCTAATCAAATCAATAATAATTCATTTCTTTCCTACTGAGTATAGAATATACCAAATCACACATCCCTGATAAATGAATACTCTTGCTATATTGCTGAAACTTGACTTTTACCAGGAAGCCTGGGGAGCTGGCCAGCAAAATGACTTCACTGAATCACTGCACAGACATCGTATTCCCACCTGTTGGGAACCGCTAGAAGCTTAGAAGCTAATGGTCTCATTCCCCCAGCAGTGCCCGTTATCTGCGAAATGCAGTTTGATGATAGAACTGATCTTTTGCTGAAGTTAAGATACCCAGAATTCAGTGCTTTCTGGTAGGATGGAGCATTTGCTTTTCTGATTTGGGAAATAAGCTACTTCGGGTATGAATCTATGGGATGATTTTGTTTTCTTTAATCATTAACATTTAAAAGTGAGGGTGAGAGGCGCCTGGGTGGCTCAGTGGGTTCAGTGTTTGCCTTCGGCTTGGGTGATGATCTTGGGGTCCTGGGATCGAGCCCCGCGTCAGGCTCCCTGCTCAGTGGGGAGTCTGCTTCTCCCTCTCCCTCTGCCGCTCCCCCCTGCTTCTGCTCTCTCTCTCTCAAATAAATAAATAAAATCATTTTTAAAAATGAGGGTGAAAACATTAGTTATGGCAATAATTTTTAAGTGGTAAAATTCTTTTTGGAGTTGAGATAATCAAATTTTCAGATTAAGAAAATATGTATAAAAACTACTACATATTTATAAAGTGTTCTATATGAAACAGATACTGTGTTTGTGTTTTATTCATTATTATATCATTGCACTGAACATGTAGAGTGGAACATAGTAGGTGGTACATAAGCATTTGTTGAATGAATGAATAAATGAATGAATTCTCTTGAAAACTGACTTACAATAATTAAAACATTCTTTTTTATGATCCCTCCTTAAGAAATAAACCACAAGCCACATTCGATTAGCTGAAAAGAGAAAAACATAACTTTTGGTTATTCTGGGTTAATAAAATAAAGGGTTATAATTATTTGTCTCTGACTCTTAGAATTATTTAACTCTCAAAAGAAACTTTAAACTAAAGGTTTTAGTTTTGTTTTTTTTTTAAGTACGAGTTGTAGAAATGGGCTTATGTAGACATATGCCCAATTTTTTCTTTTTCTTAAATAATTATAAATCAAGAAATGTAGTCATTCAGTTTTATTTATCACTGATAAATACCCAGAGTATTAATTTCTCTGAGAAGCTAATGAGATTTAAAGGCTCTCTTACTCCTATGTCCAACTGACACACAAATTGCCCTCATTTATTTTGATTTAAAATAACTATGATCATTATAACAATAATTTAACAAAATAGGTGCCCTCACACACCAAATTCAACAACATTTATGTTATTGTTAACAGCCTATTATACATTTGAAATGAAACAAAATTATTCTAAAGTATACTTGAATATACATTAAAAATTCAGTTGCTATTAGAAGGTTAATATTCTTAGCACATAAAAATAGAAGTAAAATTATAGGGTTATATTCTTAAAGGATTTTCAGAAAGATTTATAATCGCTGCATTTGAATAACCTGATAAAAATTAGGTTACTCTAGAATACATTTTACAAGTTTATTTTAATTATTGAGGAAGTATACCAATGTTAAAACAATATTTATTTGCACTTGATAAGCTTAACTCTTGTTCTTGATCTTGTTCTTAGTGATGTAAAATGCATTAGATTAGTGTGTCTTGAAAAAAAATTTCATTACACTTTAAGTAATTTCGAAATGATGATGTTTTTAAAGTTGTGATGAGTTATCTATCAGATTCTAATTTAAATCCTTACTGAAGCATAGATTAAGAGATATCCTTGATTAATACAATATGTTCAGCTGTGAATATTGTCCAATGTGAAGAATATTTCAAAATAAAAATGTCTTTAAAAATTTGCAGATATAGGGGCATCTGGGTGGTTCAGTTAGTTAAGCGTTTGCCTTTGGCTCCCTCCCCGGCATCAGGCTCCCTGCTAAACAGGGGTTCTGCTTCTCCCTCTCCCTCTCCCTCTGTGCCTTCCCTCCCCCGCCATACGCACACGCGCACGTGCTCTTTTTCTCTCAAATAAATGAAGAAAATCTTTTTAAAAATGTGCAGATATAGGTTCAATATTGCTTAGCACGTTTATATTAAAATTGCTGAGCTATATAAATAAAACATCACATAGCCTTTCTGATTATATGGGCCATTTGTGTAAAACTGATCACAAGGAAGACAAGTGAGAAAGTGTGAATAGTTCAAAATTCATCACCACTAAAGAAAACTTTAAAGTTCATTGGCTTTTAGATTAATAGTATATCCACTTACAAAGGAAAGGGCCAGATTATCTAGATTTTGATTATAGATTCTCTCTCTCTCTTCCTGTTTTGGAAATAACATTTGAATTAACATCTCAACTTGGACAAGGACAAAGAGATTTCTAATAAAAAATTTCTAAAAGTAAGATTTTTCTCTTATGTTCTTTTATGTAAATAATATTTCTACTTTTTAAGCATTTTATTAATTGCCTAGTAGTAAGATAGGGTCCTTTGTGGGGGTAGAAAATAGATGACAAGGCCCATGAGCTTACAATCTTACTAGAGAAATCTGAAGCAGTCAGAGAACACCATTATATCAAGTAAAACCACACACAGATTAAATATGATCGAGGCATGCAGATAAACGAGAAATTAATGTGGGTCAAAGTGATCAAAGGTGAAGCTTGAGTGGACCTATGGATTGAGTCGGATATCTTGTGGTGGAAGTATGTGCCTGTATATTGGGAGAGGTGTCTGTGTGTATTTATGTGGCATTGATAAGGAATGTAAAATGGAAAAGAATGAGAGAAGAATATAGATAGATGAGAGCATTGCTTTATCATAAAAGGTCTTCATAAAGAGTTTTGAATTTGATCTTATGTACACAATAGAGAGACGTTGCAGGTTCTTAAATAGTGGGGTCAATTTCTAAACCACTTAAAATATTAGCCCCATTCTTTCTTCCTATGACTTTCAAACCTCTCAAACTTTCTTATTAATGAAATTTTTTTTTCTGGTGTCAGTTGTTCCCATCCCTGGAACCACCTTACCCATCCCTCTCAATTCTTTATGTGACTTCCCTTTGGTCATTACATACATATGTCCTACTGTATCTTGGTTTCTGCTACTAATGAAGAAATGTATTTAACAGTCTTCTGCCATACAGAAACATCTAAGGAGGAAGTTAAGTCTGTAATTTCCTTTGTATTTCCCCTCTGTACATTATAATGAACACTCTATAATTGACCATTAATATCAATATAAGTATAGTTTTAGTTGGTTGAAAACAGAATAGTTCTTAGTTGAATATTTATGAGGATATTTTATCATGTACATACAATTTAAGTCTGTCTTAAAATTACAACAGAGAGCAAATATTCTCTAGCAAAACTCAACACACTAGAAAAATGTCTTTCTCTCTCATTTTTTTCTTCTTGAAAATGACATTTTCTCATGCCCATGATGGAAATACAAAGCACTGGAGCTCTGGCACTGCAGAAAATGCTCAAGACCTTCCAGGCATAACAAATAATAGCACCACTGAGAAGAACACAGGTTCTTTCTGCATCAGGGAACTGAGTGGCATCATATCGAAAAGCACCGATGCAATAATTGTACAGAATTTCCAACGCACTCTGAGTGTATCAGAGCCACGTAAACATGGGAACCTTTGTTTCCTTGAATTATGAATTCTAGGATGCATGAATATTTTCCCCATATTACCTACCAAATTCTTTATTAGTAGCGAAAGAGTTACTACCATGATAAGAATGTTATCTTTTCCAGTTCATTCTCTTAAAAGTCAACAAGCCACGAGACTCAAAATATATTTAAAAAGGGTGTTTTATGGTAACTAAATAGTTTTGTTGCTGCAAATCAGAAATTGTAAATAAAAATGCACCATTAATTATAACCATTTAAATCTAAGCGTAGGGTGTGATTAAAAATAATAGGAAAACACTTTTGTACTGGGTGGAATTTAAAAACCAAAGTCTTCATGCATGTAAAGCATAACAAGAACAACTGCAAAAAGAAAACCAGATTTGTGTTCATTTTACAAGTCTTTAAGACTAAAACCTCAGCCAAACCAGATTCAATAACAAGATTTATTAAGCACCCAGTACAACTCCTTGTACACAGTAGATGCTTCTTAAATATCTATTCAAAGATGGATCATTCTATAATTACAAACTGTGGAGGTACTAAAATATCTTCCTAAATTTTATGTTTCATATATTTGCTACAGGAACTTGAAATAAATTTGGTGCCCTTTAAAAGAAATCCATGAATTATTTATAATTAAGAATAGAACATAAAAAGGAATAACAGGGCCCAAATATCTATAATTTGATTATTTGAAATGAAAGCAGAGCATCAAGTCTGTCTGATTAAAATTGAAAATGCTATTACGAATAAAGCAAGAGCCCTGTGAAAGAGTACTTTAATATGCTATAGATGTTCTCTAGTGTTGATGTCAACAAGCTGGGTTCAGGTTGGGCCTACAACGGCTTAAGTATGATCCTGGTTCGTTGAAATATTTTACATGGCAAGTGGCTCTCCGTGGACCACGGGTCATCCGTGGGGAAGCTATGTTTGTTAGAAATAACCATGTCATTAACATCCTTAGGGTATCAGTGACCCAGATGGACAAACCATAGATTTTTCCAAGCTGGAGGAACTTTAGAGATCAATGCCTTCATTATACAGTTGAGGGAACTAAGAGGTCAAGTGAATTGACTGCAGCCTGTAGCTGGTCAGCAGCTTAGCTCCTGACACCCAGGCTGGCACCCTTTTTCTTTTTCAAGCTACACAAGATAATTAAATAAAAACTATGTTTACCGAGACTGCAAACAGCACCAAACTGGAGTAGGGGGCTGACAGCATCTGTTACTTTAGTAGATGAAATCACTTTGGTAAAATTACTGGTAAAGTAAGAGGTCAAATAAAAAGACTGAAGCTCAGTTGGGATGAATGTAGGGGGGAGTTCAAGCGGGCAAAGCAACAGCTTTAAAAAATGCAGTGAAGGATGGCCAGGTGTGTAAACAACGGACTATGAGTCAATAGTTAGAGAATAGTCAATAGTCAATAGTCAATAGTTAGAGGCTACAGAAGCCTCTGGAGAGGTTTCAGAATAGGGAAATTTAAATGTTGGTAGTTGGAAAACGGCTGGGAATGGTCATCCTAGAAGGTGGATCTTTAAAGGGAGACTTGACCACTTGACACAAAGCGAGACTCCATGAAAGGCTTTTCCCCAGCCTGCGGTAATCATCCACTTAAAATCTCCAGTTAGTGTAGACAGGTACCAAACCGATTTAGGACTGGAGAATATGAGCCAGATCTAGGAGAAGTTCTCCAGGCAGCATGAGTTGGGTCTCCCACTTTGAAAACCTGAGTGATGTAATTTGAGCAATGTCCTTCTAAAAAGTCATTTGAAAGATGAGATGGATTCTCCTATTTCTGCAGTAATATGATCCTCTGTGTAAGCAGTCAACTACTGTTCTTCGCTTCCTCTAGATTCTCGGTGGGAAAATGGGGGAAGAGCAAGGTGAAGCTACGGTCTGAGGCTGCCGCTCTGTTTGGGCTGTAACTTCAGCTCCCATTAGTCAGTCTCTGACCTTCCCAGTGATTGTGTGGAAATCCACAGTAGCAGCAGCAACAAAAGCCAACATTTATAGAACGCTCACTCCGGCCTGGGTACTGTGCTAAGTGCTTTACATCCATGTTTGCCTAGTACTAACTTGTGTCCGTGACTTAACTTCTCTGGGCTTCAGTTTCTTCATTTATAAAGTATGGATCATAATAGCATCTACTCATTGTGAAAACCAAACGAGCTAATATATGAAAAGTGTTTAGAACAATCTTTGGCACGTAGTAAGTACTTAATAATCGTTCGTTATCATTATTTTATCTACTTTTTTAAGATTTTATTTTTAAGTAATCTTTATACCCAGCATGGGGCTTGAACTCATAACCCCAGATCAAGAGTTGCACGCTCCACCGACTGAGCCAGCCAGACACCCCTATTCGATCTATTTTTATTATATTATCTCATGAAATCTTCAAGCAACACTTTAAAAGTAATGATTGCTACGACTTACCACCCCCACCCCTGCCATGCCAGATAAGCAAATTGAGACTCAAAGAGTTTAATTAACTTGTTCAAAATCATAAAGCTAGTAAATTAAGGACAGAATAAGGACTTAAACTTTCAAGTCTTGTGCTTTTGAACCTCTGTACCACATTGCCCCTACCCTTGCAGGGACCTAAGCTCCAGCCACACAACATTAAATTTCTCTGATTAGTGAATTCCTATGTTGAACACATCATGAGCTCCAGAATCTCTTTGCCTTTTGCTCATTTTATCATTTCCTCTGTCTGCAATGGCTTTCCCAACTTTGTCAGGCAGATGAAATTAAAATGATCCTTCAAGACTGAGTTCAGTTGCCACCTTTCCTGTCTCACCTTCCTTCTGCCATCTTCACAGAGTTAATTGCTTGTCTGTGTTTCTTTAACGCTAGTCTCTCACAGCACTTATCACATTGTCTCATAATTTGTTTGTATCTCTGCTGCTAGATGGTGAGCTGTGAGAGAGCCGGTAAAAAGTAAAATTTATTTAAGATGCCAGACTCTCTCCTAAGGGCTTCGCAAGGATGTACTCACTGAATCCTCTCAATAACCCCAGGACATTTGTACTATCATCTCCTTTTTCTTGATGAAGCATAGAAAAGTTAAGTAACTTGCCCAAGATCATATGTGTTGCAGGCACACAATAAACTATTGTTGAATTGAATTATGTCTAAGGAAAATGCTTACTAAAAATGACCTAAATTCCTTTTTTCCCTAGAGAAAATGAATTCTCTCAATTCAACATATTTTTCCCCTGATGGAGGAGAAACAGACAAACTCTTCTTCCTTCATCTAGTCAGATTTTTCTTTCTTAAAGCTATGAAAAGAAACAACTAATTAACTTTAAGTTAGTTGAAGTTCGACTGTCAATTCAGCTTTAAAGTTTTTTAATATTATAATACATTTTTCCAAGTATTATAATAAGTTACTTCCTCATCCCATGATCTTGAATACCCATATCGGTTAAACGTTTTTTTATTGTCTATTCAAAACCCCATAAACCGAGATGTACATTACAATATCAATTTTAATATTTGTGTCAAGAATCTATTATTTTTCTAAACACACAGAGGGGAAAAAAAAAAAAAAAAAAAAGAAACTGCTTTTTGCCTCCAAGCCAAGCTTGAAAACTTGTGTCTTTCTGAGGATGATGTTGTCCAGTGGCCCCAAAAGGAACTAGGAGCTGGTTGTGAATGTCAGGAGTGAATAATTCCAAGCCCCACACCATCTGTGGCATTTTTGAGGCCTTTTTCTACAATCACTCAGAGGTAAACACATTCTCTTTGCTTTCTTCCAGGGCTTTTATAGGATTCCAGCCCTTGTATTAACTGCCTGATCTGGTGGGAGGAAAACTGGCTTTAAAAGCCTTTTAATCCACAGGGTTTGCGTAACTCATGGACATCATCCCCTTGGCAAAAGGAGATGCTATAAAAGCTCCTTTTCCATTTTAAAAATCAGGTCTTATTTATATAATCCTTTTATAAAGTTAAAGCCTCTTGGTCTTAATATATTTTTTAGGACCTGTTACATTGCAGTATAAGGCCAACAGCCAAAAAAAAAAAAGTCCCTCTGTTGCTCGAGTTCTCAATAACCATAACTTATTTGACTGTTTGACTAATGGCAAAAAAAAAAATCCAGTCAATTATGAGCCTAATTATGAGCTTGTGCCTCAAAATGAAGCAATTCTATCATTTTAATATGGTGTAAAAAAGAGTTTCTGAGGAAATTGGGGAAGTCACAGAACACTAGCATGCCCAGATTTGACAACAATAAAAAAAAAAAGTCAACAATAAACAATTATCCTAGTAGACCCTGCAATTTCCATTCAAAACATTTAGAAGTGAATATTCACAAACATGAAAATGATGTATGTTTACATAGAAGAATAAACTCACGAGGTTTGGGAATTGTAAATAACCCACAATTCTGGCAACAATCTACCTTGAATAATGTGTTTAACCAGTATTTGAAACATTAACATTTATCATCTTATTTTCTTTCTTTTCTTTTTAATATGGAATCAATATAAACTGGTTTTTGTTTGTTTGGATAACAATGTGGAGTAAAATAAAAAAATGGAACAAAATAAATTTATCTAATGGTGAACACACAGAAGTGAAGTTTTGGTTCTGTTTACAAACTGTCCTATAGTAATCCCCGTTGCAACACAACTATTACATGGCTTAGCTGAAAAGAAATATGTCTCTATAATTGTAAAGATCTTTAATCGTATTTGCAATAGAAATAAATTTTAGAGGCCAAACAAACCTTTCAGATTATGGGCTTAGGGAGTTTTACGGTGTCTACAAAAAGGGGCATTAAAAACTTCGCAGTGGCATGCTTTAACAGTAAAAGATATGCACCCTGTTGCACAGGTTATTCCCATCTTTGCTTGAGCAGCATGGGAGGACACCAGGAGTTGGCTTCTTAGTGCCTTCTTTGATGACACTTTACCCAGGCATTCTCATGCTACTTTGTAGGAAGGTATGAGTATGTAAGAAAAGACACCTCCAAGTTTCTTGAAGGAACTGAAATATCTCTCATGTAGACATGGACAGTCAGGACATGGGGTGATTTTAACACTCAGATTTTGCTGTTATTTTGTGTATAGCATTAACAACATGGGAACTTCGGTTCCCAAATCTAACGTGGTGATTCATCTAAATGAAGTGTGAGCAGAACGGGAGGTTCCTTCTGAATTGAGGCAATATGATATATAAAAGATCCCGAGGCATACTGGGAAAAGATATGAGGTAAGGCACCGAAGGAAAAATGGGAGAACAGTCCATTTATGGCCATTAATACCAAGTCCATCTTAGAAATGTTTACTATCATAACACTTGTAACTCGTTGCTACTACATATTTAATTGTCGTTCCCACTAGACTAAGAAATCTTCATGAGAGACTGTTCTGTCTTGTTTTCCACTGTGCTTGCAGCACCAAGCCCCAGGGCCCAATACATATTTGTTGAATGAATAAATAAATTAATAAGCAATTCAAGTAGCAGTCATGGAGGTAGAGATAAATGGATAAGTGGCCATATCCACGTGTTAGCAATGACAAATCATCTAACCTCTGAAAAATGCTGGTATTGAAATCCAACCAGCTAACACTTGAAGAAGGTGATTCAGTCAATAGGTTTTCCTAGAAATAATTTTTTTCTAATTAGTATGGTTAAATTTATGTTATTTAAATGGGGACTCTGTGGGAAACTGGGCAAGTTACTCACCTCCTTTTGCCTCAGTTAATAGCTGCATAGGATTCCACAGTCAGACTGAATGCCTAGTTCCAGCCAGGCATCTCACAAATAAATCCACTGTGCACCAAAGGAACCAGATGAGGTCGTATAGACACATCCATGCAAACATATCATCACTATTAAGGAAAACAATTTAAAGACTGTTCAGCTCAGGTGTAATTAGTCCAGGAAGGACACATTATTATTGATAATGGGATGGGGAAGTTAGACTCACCAGGGAAGTTAGACTCGCCAGTGGGAATATTTTCAGGGGTTGAAAATTATTAACATTTTCACGTTGAATTAGTTACCAACTGTTTTTAAATATTGAATATTGGAATGGGTGCCAAAATAGATAATGTGATTTGGTCATTAAGACACAGAAGCAGACTTTTACAGGATTGCTACCATTACTCATTGACTTACAAATGGCATCGATTAACTGGGGATGTATCTCACCCAGTGCTTGCCCCTTGACCTGAAATGCCAAGTTAGTCAAAAGGAAGCTTAAATAAAAGTCACGACGGCTCTGCATTATTCACTGATCACTTACCAAAGCTGTTGGAATCTGTTATTCCAAATAGCTAGGTGAGGTCAGGCAATCTCACTTGGCTCTTGCTCTTGACTCCTCAATCCCCCACCTTCAATCTATGCCTCAGTTTTCTTGTCTATGTTATGGAGGTTAGTGTTGATAATAGCTGATCTCTGGCTGCAAGACAATCGCTGAATGTTCCACTGATTGCTGGTGATATCTGAACCTCTAAGCAAAGTTCTCTATAAATATAATCATTGTAATTACGCCTCTACTATAACTTTTTTTTTGAGTTGGAAACAATGTTATCAGAATACCTTTTGATAACATTTCCTTTATTGCATTTTGGATAATGATTTTAGTATCAACAAGGGGCCTTTATTGCTAGATTCAACTCCTGTTGTACATTAAACTTTGTCTCAGATCCAATCAACTTTGGTATAAAGTAAAATGAGGTCAAACACAGCGCTCACTAAATCATGGCTTGAGCTGTCCTCATATGAGCAAAACTGAATAGTTGCATATATAATTGAGACATTCCAGTGATTTGTTTTTCCTTATTTATATTTATATTGATATTCTCTTTACAGAAGTACTGTAGAAATAAAGAATTCTGTTCCATTAGATTCCTAATCTTATTTTTCAAGTACCAAACCAAACCAAACCAAACAAAAATAACACAAATGAAAACAATGGAAAACAAAAACAATAACTTTTCTGGTTTGTCATAATATTATCGTAAACCATTCTTCTTTGATGTTATATATTTAGAATCCAAAATTTCTGCAATGCTCCAAATTAAAATGTGGTATTTATATCAAAATTCTGAACCAATCAACTAAGCAGGTATGTATCTCTAAACGTTACTGGCTTGTAAGAATAAATAGAGAAATAATTATGATAAGCTACCAAATAATGCTTTTGTAGATAATATTGTCAGTTTATCAGCTTTAAGCTCCCTATCATTCGTGCATTTCCAGTTCCAAAACATAGTAGCTACAAAAATAAAAAAGCAAAACCATAATAAAGCTAGTCTTCCTACTTTGTGCTTGCCTCCCAGGTCAAAAGAAATTGTTAATTGCCAAAAATGTAAAATTTATTCCAAGAAAAGTAACAGGCTACACGGGTAAATTTTGGCAAATGCAACTTTATATTGAAATTCACACATCTGTATCTTAAAGAATGAGACTCACAGACTCTAATGTATTTCTAAAATACCAGAAATCATATTATAAGCTTTCACAAGTTAAAACTGAAATAATTTAAACGACCAATACACTGAATGTGCAGAAAGTATAAACAAGACTGTGCCTTCGGTAGAATAAATGCTTCACAAATTGTGCAGGATGTCATACTAAGGCTGTGGTCTCCCTTTGACAGCTGATTTAAAATATAAACATACATCAACTGCCTGCTTCTTAGAACACACTAGAATGGGTAGCACACCTCAGAAGAAATTCTCATTATCCCAGTGATGTGCACCTTAATTTTCAAACCATGTGAGGAAAAAGGAAAAAGAGTATTAAATGATCGTCCATGCACTTCCAGATGCATGACCATGACCAGTTACTAATTCGATTGCCCCTATTTGCTCCAATGCTAAATAAGATGAAAGATACTAGATAACCCTTTAAGGCAACATGTGTTTATTCTGCATTATTAGAACTGCTCAGTTGTGATCAGTTGGTACCATTAATGTTGCCTCCCAGACCAATATCTAGCATTTGTAAAATATAAATGAATTGGAAAAACTTTATACCAAATCAACAAAAACCACATAATACAGATCGATGCTAGCAATTTCACTAGTAGGTAAGGAAAGTGGTATTTAGAAATAGTAATGTATTAATACAAAAAAAAAAAAAAAAGAGTAAACTCTAATTGGAACCAATATACTGCTTTGGAATGCTCCCCAAACTTACAAGGCGAATTTTTAAAAGTGTGATAATCCAATAATTCATGGCACATCTTTAGTGGATTACAGTACTTTAAGTCCCCAAATATTTTAGTCTTTGCAAAACAATAATAGTATGAAATGTTTTAAAGTCTTCAAACTTCTAAAATTAGTTTTTATCAACACATTTACCTCATGTCAACTTAATTTATTAAGATGTCCAATGCTAATTGTTTTTTTGATGTTTTTTTTTTCATAAGTAGTGATATACACAGCATTTAGCACTGATACTTAGCACCTGCTACTTTCATTATCTAGTTTTCAACCACATAAAGAAACTTAGGGCAGTGGTTCAGTCCTTTCTTAATTACAAACCTTCGCCGGCAGTCAGCAGGATCACTCTGAGATTTAAAATAGGATTATAGGTGAACTATTGCAAAGACTGCAGAATGTTGCCCAAATCCTTATAACCGCTGATCCCATTCTTGATTTTCTTCTCAAGATATGGCTACAGGCCACGATTGCTTAGCAGAGAAGGTTAGTGTTTCACAAGGCTAAAGATTTCCAGATGCTCCTTCATATAACACAGTAAGGTTCCCTTGGTAACCTGGATTTTCTGCAGTAAAGGAGGGTTGTGCTGAAACAGCGCCTCAGCTCCCTGTTGGAGAAAATGCAGACAAAAGGATTGATTCCTGCTTGGGCAAAACTCATCCAGACAGCGGCTGTTAGAAATCCCCCTGGTACTACAGGCCCTCTTGCAAAAACTCTCCAATAACAGGCCACCAGGTATGGGCCCCACAAGGTTAGGAAGAGAAAAGTCATTATATAGAACATTCTGCTGATTCTTTTCTCCATTTTGAACTCATCTAGGACCAAGAGCCTTCTTCTGCCCGTGGTGTTTGCATTTTGCCGGATGCCCAGCAAGGTGGGTGGTGTGGGACCCCTTCCAAATCCTGCTAGCCAATTGGCAGCTGCCTGGCCACTGGCGCCAGGGCCATGAAAAGTCCAGTTCTGGCTGACTGCTGCTACAAACTGGACTGGCTTCATTTTCCTTCGGTCGTGGACAAAAAAAATCAGCTTGAGGTAGACAAGCTGTGTGGCTAGGAGGATGAGAGCAAGGAGCAGCATAAATCCTAAGGAATCATTAGCCCTGAAGGAGCGGTGTTGGAAGGTACATTGATCTTCCTCTCTAATGAATGAGTAAGTGCCCACATCTAAAACTGGGGGGAATGCCATGGCCACAGACAGAGTCCACACCATGCAGATCACAGCCAGACACGTCCAAAAGGTCAGCCTCTTTGTATAGAAGCGGTGATGGGCGATAGCTAAGTATCTGGTGACGCTGATGCAGAAGAGCATGAAAGCAGTGTGGAAACAGGACAAAACCCCCAGAAAGGCAATCACTTTGCAAGTCAGAGTCCCATAAGTCCAGGTGGAGCCATTTTTGACAGAGTTGAATACAAATGGGAAACAAATTGCAGATCTGAGGATATCTGAACAGCAAAGATCCAACAGGAAGTAGTAAGGTGCTCTATGCAAGGTCTTATCTTTCACTAGCAAAATGGAGATCAGAAGGTTGCCCACCACACTGACTCCTATTATGAAACCCAAGGAAGTCAGTTTCAGAAAGGCTGTTAGAGGAGAGAGATTTTGCAAAATGTTGTCAGCTGCATGGCTATAGTTCGCCATAGATGGATGGAGGATAAAGATACAGCCTCAGTCAAGTCTCATGATCTAGATATAAGAAGAAGGAAAAGATAGATCCATACATTTTACTGAAAATGTAATCCACAAAGAGAACTGATGCGATCTGCAGTCATGCTTCCTCTTTTCTTCCATTTGATTTGCCATCAGAATATCTGGAAAAAAAATGAGCTATCAGTTCTTAAGTTAACAAGTAATGATGTCAGGCAGTGCTAACATAAAGCTGTTCATTTATGGGGAAGCAAATAAAGTTTTAATTTTGAATAATATTATTTGCTTTAGTATTTGTTTGAGATTTCAGAAAAATGGCTTGTTTAGTTTTCTGAACTAGATGAATTTTAAGATGTCCCTATTTTGGAGAACATAAATTTGATTGGGTACCTTTAGGACAGAAGGAATGAAATGTTCCACAATCATAAAATATGCCAGTCCAGGAGTTAATCACTAATGTTACAATGGAATCTACAAAATTGCTGATAGGAGACAGAGACGAGACTCCCTACATTTATTTGAGTTCTGTTAGTATCTGTCAGTGTTTTACAGGCAGCTTTCCTGCAGATATGGATCCAAAGAGCCCTTGCAAAATATGTCTTTTAACTCAAGTGCCACTATTCATGCTGCATATTATAAGAAGAGTATTTGTTGATTCATCTTAAAGCACAGTTTGAACATTAGACTTTGAAATTAATAGGAACTTATCCAGGATTCGATGTGATTTAATCTTTTGTCTTTCCCTCCCCACCCTACCCCCCATTTTTGGTAAATCTTTTCTCCTTTAAACCCACATGATTATTAAAAACGGTTAATGTAAATATTGGCCAGGGAAACACACCCAGAGGAATAATGCACTTCCATTTGTAAACCTTGGCTGCCTGGATTCAAATGAATTTAACATGAACCTGTGTTTCTTGGGCAATTAAGCCTTTCCTATTTACACTGATAATCTTTGCTGCAAATCGCAAGTGGCTTCATTTTAAAACAAAATGCACATTGTGTCCTGGGTGCCTGAGAGCCACACCAGGAAAATCGGCTTCTTCTGTTATTCCCACGAAGCATGTTTCCTTTGCCACTTCTCGCTAGCCCGGAATATGCTGATGGAAGCCCAGGCAAAACTGCGTTCGATGATTTTAATTTCCCCACCGGTACATCCCCGGGTAAATACCGATCACATCATGCAACATTACGAAACCTGAAATCCGCCACCCCTGGATTTATAATGTGGGGTGGAGGAGGGGGAGGGGGAGAGAGACATGCATTACATACGCGAAGATGGGGAGAGAGATTGCTTCTGTGCTGCAAGGGAACTGTTCCCGGTGATTCGCAGTCTGATATTCCTCAGTCTTGCAACGCTTTCCAGAAATGGAGCTCTCAATAAGCCCTACTGAAGATGCATTGTCTGAATGTACTTCCATTATGCAGTTTATTGTCAAAAAAACAAAAAACAAAAAACCTCAGGGAGGGCTCGGTGCCGGTGAACCTGCAGTTTCATCAACACTGTGCGCCCCCCTCCCCCCAAACTTAACCGAGAGTATATCCTCCTACCTGTTGGCGTTGGATATCCCGACAGACTATAGCTTCTTCTTTCTATAAATTGCTGATTTTTTTTTTTGCCTTAGTGCCTTGACTGAGCATCCAGGCAGGGCTCGGCGGCGCCTGCGCGCTGGAGCCTCCTTGAGCTCCAGCCGCGTCCTCCCCTGTCGCAGCGGCACCGTCTCCCCCAGTAACGCAGGGGCCGCCGCCGCGGCGGCGGCGGCGAGGGCGGCGGCGAGGGCTGCTTCAGCCTCTGTGGAGCCAACAGGAGCCTCGACCCGTTTCCAGAGCTGGCAGGGCTTATTGAATATCCTGTCCTGTTGAGGTGGCAAAATTAGGTTTTTGTCCCTTTCTGGCTGCTTCTGAACTTTTCCCTCCCCACATCTGAAGTGGGGGCTCGGAAAGGCTTTTTCAGGACCTCAGGCCCATCCTCTTCCCTTAGGGCAGCGCCAGGAGAAGCCACGGTGTCGGGGGCGCTCGCCCCCTCTTCAGCTTCCCGGAACCCTAGCCTTCCCCGAACATTTCCTTCCTTTCTCTTTTAGGGTGGTCCAATGCATTGGAAGCTTCTTTTAGATTTCCTTTTTAATGATTTCCCCAGCTGACCTTTGCATTTGCAGGTTAGGTGGGAGGGGGGAAGAAAAGAAAAAGAAAAAAGAAAGAAAGAAAGATGAAAGAAAGAAAGAAAGAAAGAAAGAAAGAAAGAAAGAAAGAAAGAAAGAAGAAAGAAAAAATTTAAATATGTATTTTTTAAAGAGCGCAGTCACGAAAAATCTTGTCAATGGGGAAGGAGGGAAAGCAGGTTAGGGCAGCCTTGTCTTTGTTAGTCATCTTCAATTCTCAAATGCACGCAAATATGTGTTAAGTAGGGAGAAGCTAAGTTCAGAGGACAACTGCAAAATGATTTAAATCCATTTTACCTTAACGAATATGACTATAGAATCAGGCTTACAAAAATTTTAAATGACTATTCCTCACATTCCACCCCACAGAGCAACAGCCTTTCTTTTTCCTTCTTGCCAGTACGGCTGACCGGTACATTGGTAATGTCAAAGCGGTTGTGTGTGAGTTTCCTTTCCCTCCCCCTCTGTTTTTACAGAAGAAAAATACTAGGAATATAACGAATTCATAAAACTTACACCCATCCAAAAGGTCCGATGATATCACAAGACACCACATAGCCTGACAACTGGGTGCTTAGGGATGCCTCTGGAATCATGCATTTCCTTATTTTACCATTTCCGAAGAGTTTTGTTTGTGGGGATGGTATAAGATTTTAAACAACTCCCCACCTCCAAAAAACGAGCAGACATGCTTTCATTAATTCCCAATGTAAAACGTCTGCTTCTCCTCCTGCATGCTTATTGCTTTATAATAATCTGTTAATGAAACAGAAAAAATAAAGATCTTCTCTACAGTAATAATTTGATCTCCAGACAGCAGTAAAATACCTCATTGCTGGGTGGTGAGATTGTGACATTCGGGGGAACTCAAGCCAATCAGCATACAGATAATATGGGTTAATTTACATATTGTATTTCTATTGGACACACTGAGGTAAAGCTTTCTCTGTTTAAAGCTTAAAAATGAATACTTCACTGTCATGGTGTCACAGTCATTACACAAAGCCCTATGTTGGTAATACTGAAATGATGTTCCTTTTTCCTGATTTGTTTTGGGATGTCTTAAACCCATTTAAAAGATAGATAATGATTTGTTAAAAAAAAAAAAAAAAGAATACATATAAAACACCTAACTTTTGCATTCCCTTAACCTAGAAAAATCAATCCTACAGCAATACCAGAAGTAACTTGAGGGCATTTCCATTCAAGTGAGACATTCCACTTTTTTGCAAAACAAATAAATTCAGAGGATCTCAAAACTGTTATGATGTTTTACAAATTCTAAGTGAAATGTCAAGTTCATTTTTGTGAAACTACAAATCAATTCAATTTGTTCTGTTTTACTTCCCAATTAGGGTCTCAATGTACTTTGCAAAGAGTTATTATTTCCTGAAATTTTACAGTTAAAAAAAATCTATAGAATAAGAGATTTAAATAAGTTTACTGAAGATTCATGATTGGCCAGATGGATTAGGGAAAAGCTATTTAAAAGTAAATTAAAAGGGTGACTTCACTGCCAGGTTGTGAGGCATTAATTTACTCTGCCGAAAGGTATAGGGCCAAGATCCAAGGGTTTAACTATCCTCATACTGTAAGATGCAGGTATTGATTCCTTAAAAATAAGAGAGGGAATGTGTGTGTCTGCAGTATTCTTTCATATCTACATCCTTGGGTATTGTATTAGAGGCATTATTTTCCTTTGCAATTGAGTGCAGTTACATTCACTAGTTCTTCAGTTTTTTCAGCTGTTAGATGAGAATGTCATTTTCTTGCCTCACAAGGGGGCTCAAGAAATTAATGAGATGTTTTCCATTGAGTTCATTAACTCTACTGGAGAAAACATTGAAGTCTGCAACTTTAATCAACAGGAATTTTTTAAAAATATATTTAATAGCTGACAAAAGTTTCACATCATCCATAAGTTAATGTAAAGGTATTGCTTCAAATGGGTCGGATTATAACCTTATTTGATCTTAACTAATTTCTTTTTGATTCCTTATATCACGAAACCTAGAAAAATTGATTGTAGGGTTAGGAGTAAAGAGACAAAGCAAACAACAGCAAAATACTATATACCCTGGGTTTGAAGGAGTCTAAAGATTTTCAAGTTCTTTGCATATTACATTAACTCTATTGATCAGTGGATTAGGAAGACAGATGTAATTTGCTTAATTTGTTCTTATAATAAATATATATAATTTTATTTAAAGCAGCAATTATCTTCTTTTCAAAATTAATCAGACAGACACATCAGATTTTTGCCAAGTGACGCACATCTCATGATGGGCAAATGCAGTATTTTTGTTCTATGCATTGTTTATGTAAGAATGTGTGTCAGGAAATAAACAGTTCTTGGCAAATGCGGAGAAAGATAGGTTAGGATGAAAATATTCTAAGAAAAGATTTTTTAATCATTCATTTAAAGTGATGTCTCTCCCATTTCAAGCTTTTCTCTAAAACTTTAAAAACACATATCTTTGGTATTCTCAATTCTTAACAAAATCTAAAACTATGTATGAAAAAGAGACTTTTTATAAATGTCCTGGAAGTTATTTTGATAAGAAAGCTCTCATCAGGGACTAACATGGAAACATTTTCTAAGAACTTACTTTAAAAATTCACTAACCTGGAACAAGTGACCAACAGAAGGAGAGATTATGCTTTTATTTTTATTTTTTTAAAAGATTTTATTTATTTGAGAGAGAGAGTATGCCTGCACAAGCAGTGTGTGTGTGTGGGGGGGGGGGTGGATGAGGGACAGAGGGAGAGGGAGGAGAAGCAGACTCCTTGCTGAGCAGGGAGCCTGATCCCAGGACCCTGAGATCATGGCCTGAGCCCAAGGCAGACACTTAACTGACTGAGCTGCCCAGGCACCCCAATGCATTTATTTTTGATAATGGTTTTCACTTCCTCGTCTGTGGCAAAGAGTAACCTTTTCCACAGTGACATCTAAGTGAGAGTTTCTAGGGGTTTGTGCTCCACCTGCTTGAGGAACAACACAGTGAAAGAATACTCTAGACCCCAAAACTGCCACTGGATTTAAAAAATTGTGCCTTGGGAGTTAGGAATCACCATAATTGTGAACACCTCAAACAGTGAGATTTCTTCAGAATTTTAATGAGTTTTAAAAAGATTAAGAATCTGGCATGTTCCTTTCCAAAATGCTAAAAGGTTCATTTGTTAGAGTTTTCTCTCTACTCTGTCACAAAACAGGTTTCAAAGTGTTAATATAATTCATTTTTAATTTTAAAGCTAGCATCTCTAAGATCTTCTCTCTCAATTTAAGATCCAGGCTTTTAAAAATTTAGTGATTTACCATCTCTGACCTTTATGTTGACAATTTCCTTCTCTCTGAAAACTTGTTCATTTATTGAATTCATTTAACAAATATTTGTTGAGGTTCTACTCTGTAGGAGTCATTGTGCTAGATCTTGCAAGAAATGAAAAATCAAGAGATAGGACCAGTGTGCTGGCAGCTACGTCAATGTAGGGAAAGCCTAAACGGGTAGCAGTGGAAGGTGAAGGATGATCAGAAACAAAGGGATGGATCTGATTGTTAAGAGGAAGTAGAAGCCATATATATATATATTTTTAATCAAGTGGTTAAAAAGGGGAAGCAAGGGAGATTGAAGAGTAAGTTTTGGAGCTTGGGTAACTGGGAGGCAGGAGACACCATTAACTGGGGCAGCAAAAGTTAAAAAAGAGAGGGTTGGTTTGGTAAGTAAGATTCTGAGTTAATTTTAGACATACTGAATGTGAAATGCTGGTGGAACATTCCAGTATTGAGATATATGCTGTTGGAAGTGAAGAGCCCAAATTCAGGAAGTACCTGTAGATGACAGTAGAGCTAGAATAAATGTTGGGTGACATTACCAAGGGAGAGATTGTTGAGAGAGAAGGAAGTTGAGGTTAAATAAATTTAAAAAACTACCCATTCCACTCCCTCTGGGCAAACTGAAAAATGAAGGGAATGCCTGCATTTAAGAAATAGGAAGAAGGGAAAAATGGGCGGGGGGAATTGGAGGGAGAGATGAACCATGAGAGACTATGGACCTGAGAAACAAACAGGGTTTTAGAGGGGAGGGGGGAGGGGGGATTGGTTAGCCTGGTGATGGGTATTAAGGAGGGCACGTACTGCATGGAGCACTGGGTGTTATACGAAAACAATGGATCGTGGATCACTACATCAAAAACTAATGATGTATTATTGTATGGTGACTAACATAACATAATAAAATTAAAAAAAAAAGAAAAGAAAAAAGAAATAGGAAGAAACATGGAAGAACCAGAAATAGAACAAACTGAAACGGAGGAGGACAACCAGAGTCACAGACTCTGAGGAAGGAGAGAATTTCAAGGAGGCAGTGGTCATCAAGTGTAAGTTATATCTAGGAAGTTTAAAAGGGAGAGGGATGAGAAGATATCATCGGATCTGGTGATGAGGAAATTAGCAACCTTTGAGAGAACAGTTTCAGAAGAGCAGGTCAGATAGGGATTAATAAGTGAGGGGCACAGGTGTAAAGTTTTATAAAGTCAGGTTAAGAAACTATTTTGCTATTAATGACAGCACTGTCTTGATGATAAAGGTTTTAATGGATTCTCTTGATGTTCTAAGAACAAAGTGGTAGTTATTTAAGTAAGTATAGCATGCCTTCTTCTAGAAGTCTTTAAAATTCTTCTTCTGTTACACGTTATTTAAATGTGATCCTGTGAATGAAGACAGCAAATGCAAGTTTCCCTATTAATGTCTGGTAAAACTTTAAAGCTTTTATCAAAAGCCTTGGTCTATTAAAATATTCGAAATTACCTCATTCCCCTTTACCTTTTTTTTTTTTTAATGGAGTCAGTCTCAACCATGAAAAAAAGCGGTGACCCATGTGGGTGTGGCTTGAGAGGGGGTGGTGTGTATATGCATTGGGAAGAGGTCGGAAGGCAAAGTATAAGTGTTGGTAAAATAATTAAGGAATGGGAAGTTTAATTTAATATTCAGGTTAATGGAGAGTCATACATAATTTACGTGGATTGTAAATTTCACGGACTAAAAATGCAATATAATTTTTAAAATTTAGGACATATAAGGCATTTTTTCTTCGATTATTCAGAGGTTACCTCAATCTTACAGTGCATTAAGGCCATTATTATAAACATCAGTTATATGATAATATGAGCAGATTATGGTATTTAAGCTTTTGTGGTGTTTTGTTTTTTGACAAATGGCCATAATTAGAACATGGCTGAAAGTAAAGAATGTTAACTTAGACTCTAATTTAAGTACTTCCCCTATTAACTGTCCAGTCCTGCATTCTGATTTTCTGGTTAGCCCATTTACTTTCATTTCTACTAATTTTTTTTTTTTTAAAGATTTTATTTATTTGACAGAGAGAGAGACACAGCGAGAGAACGAACACAAGCAGGGGGAGTGGGAGAAGGAGAAACAGTCTTCCCGCTGAGCAGGGAGTCCTATGTGGGGCTTGATCCCAGGACCCTGGGACCATGACCCGAGCTGAAGGCAGACGCTTAACGACTGAGCCACCCAGCCACCCATCATTTCTACTAATTTTTTTAAACTTTATAATTTTCTCTTTCCATATCTCGTAAATATGGTTACTACTTTAACTTGATTGACATTTGGTAAAAATAAAAGTGTGGTGTTATCTGCCTGATTTTACATTAAAAAGGATTTAAGAGTAAGTCCTGGGGCAACGTTATTTCCTTTATTCAGCAAACTCTAGTCTCAACTGGAATATGACTCCTATGGGAATACAAACATTGTCTTATTTTGCCCCGTTCTTCTCGGTGCCCAGACAGAACCTGGCACATGGAGGACACTACACCCATTTTTGTTGAATGTGAGTTATGAACCGACTACATAAAGGGTGCTGTGCTGGGCACTGTGAGGATATAAAAGAAAAAAAGTGAAAAACAATGACACAGGCTCCAACTGAACTCTATGTTTTTCTTAATTTAATAAGGTTGGGATAATTATTTGTATTATGGGCAGAAAGTTTTCTTGGCCAAGGATTTACTCTGGATTTGGGGAAATTTTGGTTGCTTCTTAGCTTTATTACGTTAGCATTTACATGATTCCTTATGTGCTTTACTATTCAGTAATGTCAAACCGTTTTCTAGTAACTTAAGGTCGCTCGTGCAGATTTTAAGCCAAGAGCAGATATTTTATGCTTTGAGCCCCTAACCTGGTGCTCAAATATGTGATGAAATGTCTGCAGATTTTATTTGGCTTAGGACTCATGTTAATTAGTTTTTTAATAGCCAAAAGGGTGATGTATTCCAAAAACAAAATCAAAACTGATTTATCAATACAGAAGTAAAAGGCTCAGTAATATAAAAAAAAGATTTAAATGATGAATATCCCCTACTCTAGTTTTGCCTATGGCTTATTCATAATTATCTATAGGACAAACAGGAAAGGGGTTGAAATGGAAACTGGCCATTTAGCCATTTGGAAAAAGACTTCACAAGAATGTGGGCACCTGGGTGGCTCAGTCGTTAAGCGCCTGCCTTCGGATCAGGTCATGATCCTAGGGTCCTGGGATCGAGCCCCACATCGGGCTCCCTCCTCTGCGGTAAGCCTGCTTCTCCCTCTCCCACTCCCCCTGCTTGTGTTCCCTCTCTCACTGTGTCTCTCTCTGTCAAGTAAATAAAATCTTTAACAACAAAAAAAAGACTTCACAAGAATGATTTTACTCTTAGGCAAAAATCAGGATTGTCTTTCTTGCTTTTTCTTTGTCTTCTTTTTAGAAGATACCTCTTTCCTTGCATTACCAGGCATAAATAAGAGCCGAATATAAGAGGTTCTTATATAAAATAGTGCTGATTCATCTTACTAATTGAATATAATTAAAAAGATACCAGCCAAATCACTCTTTAAGTCCTCTTAGCTTGAACAAAGGCCAGAACTGATGATAGAGTTTGTAATCTCGGGAATAAGGGGGAGCATAGAACAATGCTTCCAACAACTTGAAACAGGGTGGTAGCTCATTCTCAGAAGGCAGTAATAACTAGGGATGGGTGTATACACTTTCACTGCATAGAAGAACTTGGTCAGGATTGCCTTTCTCCTTTATCTGATCTAGAATTATGGCGTTCTGTATTGGCAGTTGGTATGTGATTTATAGCAGTTGTTTTCTGGCATGGCTATTGTCAAAAGGATCATTAATCATTTCCATGGGGTATAAAGAATACTGTTGTATGCATGCATTATGACAAATGTGAGTCTTATTTATAAAGATTCAAAATACAAAATGTCTTACATCTACAAACTCTATTGTCTGTGCTTCTCGCTGTTACCCATCGTCTCTTGGAATGTCACTGGGCTGCATAGAGATGGGCAGGTGAACAGGCTTAAGAGGTAGATGTGGAAGTGGCCCAATGCCAAGAGTTCCAATATTTGAAATACTTTTTGGCTGTGGGTCTCATATCACTTAGTCCCAATTAAAACTGTAGAATAGAGGTATGATTCTAACATTTTCAGAACTAGTTGCTAGTTGTTTGGGCAAGCGGTTGTCTGGGTAAGCTGGAGGGATAAACACCAGTGATAAGCCTCCAAGTAAATAATTTATCTTCCTGTGATAATTCTTAACACAAAAATTTCTGGCAGTCTTAATGTAGTGTAGTGTGTCCTCTAGTCACTATGGGGTTGTGGTGTGTAGGTCTATGACTGCTGTCATTTTGTTCTGCTTTTATTAAATCCCTTGACAATCACAGCTCTTTTTAAGCTCCAGGTTTTTCTTCCGAGGGGATCATGGGTTTCTTGCATTTCTTTCCTAGTATATCTGATCAGTTAATTAAAAACAATAACTCTATCATATAAAATTTAACATTCTCTATCAATGAGGTATTTACTTGTTCAAGTATGTCTTGTACGCAGGTACAGGAGTATTTACTGCTTAGCATTATATAAAACACTTTCACATACATTGGTCCTTCTGTACCCAGAAAGTTTTAAGTTCTTGAGCCAGAGACTAAAACCCAATTGGTCTGTGGACTCCTAGACCAGGGAGTGTTTCCACTGCACCATGCAGCCTTTCCAAGATTCAGCCTCTGTGAAGCCAAGTCAGCACATGCTTAATCTGCTCCCCACTTACAACCTCAACGGTTCTAAAATTTAACTTTAAAAGGCTCTTATCAAAAATGCATGCAAAATTTGAACTTTTATCTTGGGGGGGCGGTCTTCAAGATTTTCACTTTTCAGTTAAGGATATATATATTTTTTTCATTCATGCATTGTTAATTCTCGTAAATTCTAATGGGAATTAAGCACATAAATCCTTGGCACTTGGTTGAAAGACTAGGAATCATGTGGAGACAGCATTTTTGTATATAGCCTACTTGTAATCCACTCTATAAATGGTTTGTTTTTGTGCCATCTGGCATTGAATAGGTGAGATTCTTGCTGGGGTTTCATAATGAGTCTTTACTACAGAAGATCATGCATACACTGACATTTAGCAAAGAGATGGACTGAATTTTTGATCCTACTCACAGACTAAGTTCAAAATGGTGTTTTAGTAAAAAGTCAAAAAAGCTCTGGATTGATGCCTACCAACATAACCATCTAACTTGGGTATATACGCATATGTTTGATATTTAACTTGCTCTCTTAATAATTTTGATCCTGAACAGCCTCATGAAGGCAAGATTTCTGTCTATGTTAATTATCTTTATGTCCCTGGTACCTAGAATAGTGCCCGGCAGGTAATAGCCACTTAGCAACTATTAGTGAAATAAATGAATAAAGATTTTCATTGAAAAAATTATCCTAAGAATCACTTCTTCTTTTACATCTGTTATTCTGATAAATCTCCAAGTATGCATGCTATTTTGAAAAGAAATTAAAGAACAATCTCTTCCTTACCCTCAGGAGTTGCACCATATATTGTGGTTGAAATCTTTTCTTACAGTATGTTCAAATACTTCTAACATACAATATGTTCCGGAAAGCCCAAAAAGTCAACTTAAAAACTATGCAGTATCAAAATTATTGAGAGAGCAATTTAAATGCCCCAGTATATATGTATAAACATGACTTTGAGAGTAAGGTTGGCATCAATCCTACGCTCTTCTGATGTTTTACTAAAAAGTCATTCTCAGCATAGTCTGTGATAGGATACAAAAATATGCACAGTAGGCCAACCTACTGACACTTTAGGATGAAGGAGTATGAATGCTGTACTCATATTTAACTTGGAGGACTGAAACTTTGTAATGACCATCAGGGTTGCCGAGATTTAACGACTTTTAGAACTGAACTGTTACTAACATTTACCTAGTTTTTATGATTTATAAATTAATTTTAAATATATTAGAGTATATCCTAACTTCATCCTATGAAGTATCTATCCTTCTTTTAGTGTAATAAAAAAACAAGTTTAGAGATATGAATAATTCATAGTTTATGGTGCTTATAATGTGACAGTTGTTCTTTGCATTTATTAATTTATTTGATTTTCACAAAACCTCATAAGATAGGTTGCATGATTCATTTTACTGATGAAAAACCTTGGGGCACAGAGAGATCTAATTAACTTGCCCAAGGTCAATGAAAAAGCTGGGATTTGTGCTTAAGTGACTTACCTCAAGAAGCAGTAAAATCAGAAACTTGATTTAGATTTTTTTTTGTCACTAGGTCTTATGCACTCTCAGTATATCACAGTTCCTTTAGAGTCTAAACCAGTCTTTCCATAGATAGTTAATGTGAGCCACATATATAATTTAAAATTTTCCAGTAGCCAAAATATGAGTAAAAAGAAACAAGTAAAACTAATTTTAATAATGTATTTTATTTAAACCAATATATCCAAATAATTTCCAAAATGTGAGTCAACATATAATCAATACAAAAGTATTAAGAAGACATTTTACATGTTTTTTCTCACTAGGTCTTCAAAATCCAGTGTCTATTTTGCATTACTTACGGGCATCTCAATTCAGACTAGCCACACGTTCAGTGCCCAAACCAGGTCTGATCCATTAGGCCTAAAGCCTTTCTGTAGAGATAAGACTGGTAAGTCTCTGAGTATGAGGTCTCTCTGAGTATGAGGTGAATTCTTATACTCAGAGTTAATCAGGTGCACAAATGTCAGGCTGGTGAGCAGACTTGAAGAGAAAAACCGATCGCCAAGACTTGAAGCCTGGACGAAGTCTTCGCTGCCTTGCGTGTGAAGCGTGGCTCTGCGGCAGTCACCCCCTACCCCCACCCCTGCGCACGCACGGTTTGCTCAGCTGCTACTTTCTAGACCTCAATCACAGAACCCACTTACAGCATTTCGCCTCCTGCACCTTGACGCCAAACCAGCCGGTTTCACGCTCCAGGGCAACACTTGTTAAATGCTATTTGTTTATTTATTTACTGTTGCAAAGGGACATGAAACAGAAAGAAAAAGCCAAAACTATCAAATCTCCATGAACCTGGAGCCCAGAAACTCCTTTTTGTGTGCAGATGAAATACAGGTGGGCTGGAAAGCATATCATCATGATGTGCTTCAGTCTGGGAAGAAGGTGGGGATCCTAAGGACTTCAGAAAGTGCGGTCTTCGGGATGTGCCCCTACTTTATCACAGATGCTGTGGACTTACAGAGGCTTACTAAATCATCCTGCGGACTGTTGGGAAACTCACAATAATTCCTGCATTTTTACCCTAAATTCATTCAAATTCTTCAGGTTGCCAGAGCCAAAATTGATCTAAAGATGCACAGAAGGAGAAGCCTAACGAGGACTTTCTTTCATACTATCTTAATAATTACATTACCAGATTCCATAGGATTTGAATTTTAGAGTTGAGGACCTTAAAAAGTCACCTAACAGTGGTTTTCAAACTTATTTTTCTTAAGGTAATGTTACAAGTTTTTTTTCAGATGAGATCATACTTGAAGTCACATATGAAACAGATAATGGTGGAGCTGCTGTGGGAAAAGTGGGCCTGGGGGCTGGAGCCATACTCTATTGGTCTTTTATTGTCTGATTTGGCAGCTGCCAAGGAAGCTCTGTGGAGCCTAGGGGTCTAATTAACATAGGTGAAAAACCCTGATCTGGTTCATACCCCCACTCCCATTTTTTTTCTCCTTGACAGGCTGATGAAAGCCAGAGACTTGCAATTCTAAAATATTTGAATTTGTGAGAAATAAGTCCAGGCGTGAGTACTAGAGTGATAGAACAGTCAATAGAAAGAACTGTGTTGAGAAAGAAGCAAGGGAGGTCAGCATTATTGCCTGGTTATGGGAATAGAACAAATTTAAGCTTGGCTGGCGCACACACACATACACTCACAGACGCATGCATGCACATACACACACGCGCAAAGAGAAATCAGACAAGGCATTCAGTTTTGACAGGAAGTTAAGTTTAATTTTAGCAAAGGAACATGAGGTGACAGCCATTCATATGGCATCATTTATAAGTGCTAGTCGGTCTTGAATTGGAACGTGAAAAGTCAGGGCCAGCCATCTGGGAGTTGTCTGCTCATAATGGAAGCCCGGGGGCCACACTGATGGAGGTGGAATGGAAACAGAGGGATTCTCTAAGAAAGGGTATGAGAAGGCCAACATCTGAGACTTGAAGAATGAATGAACATTAAGGCATCAGAAGAGCAAGAGAAACCAGTTAAGAAGATAGTAAAGGAATAGCAGAGCGGTAGGACGAAAACAATCCAACTATTCTCAGCCCCTTGCCTGTTGGCTACTTCCCTGACAAAACAATTAACCTCTCTTCCCAAAACCAATGCAATAGGCTCCTAATTGGACCAAGTATGCATCTTTCTTTTCTTGCTTTTATTAAAAATAAAAACATAAATGAAAATTCATTTTATCCATACAATTCTTCATTGCTGTAGAAGGTCTTTAAAATAACTATGGGTTCCCTTAAATAGAGTAATTTCCTTCCTCCCTTTCTTCCTTTCTGCCTTCTTTTATTTTTTAAAAAGATTTTATTTATTTATTTGAGAGGGAGAGAGCAGGGGTGGGGGAGAGTGTGAGTGGGAGGAGGGGCAGAGGGAGACGGGGAGAGAGAGAGAATTTCAAGCATACTCTAGTGAGGCCCAGAGCCCCACGTGGGGTTTGATGTTACCATCCTAAGATCATGACCTGAGCAGAAGCCGAGAGTCAGACACCCAACCGACTGCACCCCCAGGTGGTGTCATTGAGTACACCGAGGTGTAGGCTCTCTTATCAAGCCCAAGGTGGGAAGGGAACCTCTTCTTTGCAATAGGAGTTCTGCCACTCACTTAAAAAAACCACTATAGCAACCATTTTATGTCAATATTATATAGAAAAATAAAATATACAAACAAATTTGCAACTGCCATCATGGTATAAAATCATACAGTGCTCTTCCCTTGCTTTGATTTTATATTTTTATGGTAATGCTACTAATTTGAATTTTATTTTGATTCTATTTGGTTTTTGTCAGGCTACCAAAGTAGATTATATTTTTTCCTATAAAATCCTTTATTTTGTTATTTAAACCATTTGGGTTATTTTGTGGATAGAGTCCTTAAGTCAACCTACAAATATGTAGGCCCAACCAACTGTGCCACCCAGGTGCCCCCCCCCCCAATTAAACATTGTTGTAAGCAGGGCCAAACCCCGGTCACACAGTTTAACTGTCTATGTATTTGGGGGCATTGATCACCCTTGTCCTCTCCCCAGGAAATTTTATCCATCATCCTCTACCTACTCCCAATCTCAAGAGTCTAATCCCAATTTGGAGTTCCTTTTGGAGGTTCTCATTTTTAATTTAAGGTGCAGACTCCAAGTCATATTAACATTCAATAGAGGAAGCCTTCAAGACCTAGAAGAGGCACCATTAACAGTAGAATTGCAGATATCACAAAAATACTGAAGAGTGTATAACACATAGGCATTGGTTTTTGGGTGTTTCCTGCTGGCTTTCCTTAAATCATGTCATCTATCAAGGACCTACTTCTGCCTTTTTTTCAAGGCTGGCTCTACTTCTGGGTAACCTGTTTAGCAAGGCCTTACTTTACCTTGCACATCCTTCATCAAAGAGGAATTCTTTTTCGAAGTTCCTGTCAGTGGAATAGGTGTCTTAGGTAGACCATTTCTACTCATTTGTATTTTCCTTTACAGATTGAGAAAATGAGGCCGAGGTTAACTTGTAAGTGATTTGCCCAGTGCCCATAACCTGTTTGTTGTGTAGCCAGAACTAGGATCCTTATCTCTTTGACTTCTTGTTCAGTATTCTTTTCACTATATCACACAACATTTCAGAGCTGTGTTTTCATAAACTTCTGTCATGTAGCAACAGCACTGAGGAAAGAAACACTTCACTATGTGGTTTGGTGCTTATTATTTCAATAATAATTAAATTAATATTTCTTGATAGCTATCATTATTACTGACCACTAATAATAATAAATGCAGGGATCATTGGACAAGTAATCTTTACTTTCAATTATGAAAACCATAAGAATAATTTTGAAAATGAATATTCAAGATTTTTCTTTTCACATTTATAGACTGCTTATCATAAATGTGCAGAGTGACTCTGGGCCTTTTCTCTAGTAAGAGATTTGTCATCTTCTTTCCCTGGATAGAAACCTTCCTGGGTGGCTCAGTTTGTTAAGTGTCTGCTTTCGGCTCAGGTCATGATCCTGGGACCCTTGGATTGAGCCCTATGAGCCCCCCGCCCCCCCTTGTCAGGCTCCCTGCTCAGTGGGGAACCTGCTTCTTCCTCTCCCTCTGCCTGCAGCTCCCCCTGCTTGTGCTCTCTCTCTCTGTCAGATAAATAAATAAAATCTTTAAAAAAAAGAAACCTTCCTTTCTACATCTAGATTTCAAGAGTCTTTTATAATCCTAGACGCCAAGCATTTCTAGCGCAGTACTATATAGTAACCTTAATTGTCCTCCAGTTTGAAAACATGGCTTCTTTAGAGGATCAGGATGACAGACACTTCATAAATATATTTGTGTACATATCTGTGTCTGCTGAATTATGATCTAAAATTAATATTTAAAAATTAATTTCTATGTTGGAAACGTATGATAGGAATGTTTATTTGGCGCTTGGTAAGAATGACTTATTTTGCTTTTTACAGTATTATGTTATCAATAATGGCAAGGTGTTGGAAGCCATTGATAGGTCCAGCATTAGTAAATGAATAGATTTTGAATAAGTGATGGCAAGTCTATGGGATGGAATATTATTTGGTTGTTAAAATATCCATGAAATACTTAAATGTTAAATAAAAAACTGGAAAACAAAATGGTATGTATGCCCTATTCTAAGTTTGTTAAATTCATGCATGTGGAAGGTGACATGCAAAAGTGAAAGTAGTTTTACTGAGGGCAGGTAAGGTATGGGTCATTTTGTTATTATGTTATATCATTATTCAATGTTATTTCATAATTTCTTTAGTCAAAAAATAGTATATCACACAGTGGAATAACCAGTTATTTTGGTTTATGAGTTGCAGAAAAAAATTTTTTGTTACTTTGGAGTCACTTGTCAATTCATTTATCAAACCACTCCAAGCCTTAGTGTCTTCATCTGTAAAATGTGAGACTACAAAGCTCTCATACAATTTGAGAATTAGTTCACCAAGTGGTTTTTTCCTGGTCACCTACCTTATTCGCACACAGGCCTCAGCTCTCATTTACTTCTGATTCATTTCCAAAACCAAAAGTTCAATGACAAAGTCTTCCCTTCATTGGGAGTATCTGAAGGAGCATGTCACAGGCCAAATATGAGTACCAAATATGCTTTGAGTAATGGCAGCATCAATAAAATTAAGTCTACATTTTCCTAAGAGAATTATTTTACAGAGGCCCAAATATTTGGATGAACAAGTGGATATGAAAAAAAAAGACTTTTACTGCTTCTTTGTACTTCAGTCAGACCTGGGTACTGAACTGATTTACTCTTCAGAAGTAGAAAGTCATAACACTTGAGTGAAAGATCCAATAGGACAGCAGGGTGGAATTATGAAGTGGCTCCATGATAGTCCATTCACCATGACTAAGGATGAGAAGTGGAATTCTATTTGGGGCTCTTTATTTGAGAGTTATCTTTAGAAATGTAGAAGGACTGGTGGCTCCAGGTATCTTTTCTCCTCTTCTTAATTTTTTTTCTGATAAAACGTTCTCACCTGAATGAAATGTAGGCTTTGACGTCACCTGTCATCTAACATCACCTGTTGCCTGACATCACCTATAGCATCATCTAAGAACTACAATATGTTGACAGCTGTCTTGTGATTACTTCACAGTGGATATTTTTCAAAGGATGACATTTAGGGTAAATATGAATTGCCAACTGCTTTCCGAAAGATAGAGTTCACACATTTGTGTGTAAAAGGAAAACTCCCAACCTGTAGTGCTATTAAAAAGCAATAATATTAGCTTCAGTATTATATCTCTGTCAGCATATAGATCTGTTTATTCAGTGCTATTTTAATCTGTTCTTCAGGAGTTTTTAGGAACTAAATTCAATACACAAATAAAGAAACAAGTGTCCACTGAAACATCTAACAACGCGGACAGAGTGTGCGAGTACTTACACTAATAAAAAGACACAATCTTGATTTTAAGATTAAGATATAGGTGATGGGGTAGAGGTGGATGGAAGGGAAAGACTAGTGGGGGTGGTGGTGTAAAAGGGATAATAAATACCTAAATAACCATAAAACAAGGCTTCATGAAATACATTAATATAGGTATAAACAATGCACTGCAGATTCTGGAGGATGGATATTATTAACTTCTTTGGGGAAAGGCTTCTTGGACGAGATGACATTTACAAAGCAAATGAAGGATGAGCATAGAAATATGGCAAGGCATTTGATTTTGGTAATTCAGTGAGTCTGGTGTTGCTGGAGGATAGAATGAGTAAGAGAATGAGAAGGAGATGAAGGAGAAGATCTTCCAATGCAAGTTTTTAGAAATAGTGTATGTAATTACCCAACTAGATTATATGTTAATACTTATTAAAATCATGTTCCACAATTATTATTTAGATGTCCAAGAAAATGGTAAAATCTTGCCTTGAATCTCAGACCTACCCATGGAAAATCTGAAAGGTTGGTAGAGCTGTACTGAGGACAGGAAGGGCACATACAGGCTCAGTGATCTACTGTGTATCCTCCGCTGGGGCATCCCTTTGCTATGTTAATTTTGTATCACATATTCATTCTATAAAAGACTGAGTGAGCAGTAATTTCTATATGCCAGGCATTGTGCTAGAAGCCAGAAATATAATAGTGAATTAGTAATCCAGTCCGTCCTCACAGAGCTTAGAAACCTGACATCCCAGGTTGGGATTGGTTGAGACAAAAATAAGCAGAGATTCAAATCCAGAGTGGTATGTGCCTGATAGGAGATGTAAAGAATGCTGGCAAGCACACAGTGGAATATATATTTCAGATAGGAAGGGTCAGGGAAGACATTCTAAAGAAGTGCTAGGAAGGAGAACTTGAGAAAACTAGAGGCAGAGGAAGGAACATGTAGATGTAGAAAGCAGAGGAAGTAGGGAAAATGAGAGAGAGAGAGGGAACACACATGGTGCTTTCTAGGAAGTGAAAAACCGTATGCCTGAAAGCTGGAGTGTAAGGAAGGTTGAGGGTCATGGACAGAGATTAGACTGGAGAAATAGGGGACCTGGTTGTCGTGTTGAGAAAAGATCACAGAGGGTTAAGATGGGAGGTCAGAAGACCAGCTAGAGTGCTGCTGTGGATCTCCTCCACAATATGATGGTGGTCTGAAGTTGGGTAGGAGCCATGAGGATGGAGCGAAGTGGGTGAATCCTAGGCACAACTTGGAGATGGATTCTGTAAGACCTAGGCATGGCTTGGAGGTGCAATATGAAGGAGAGGAGGGTGCTATGCATGCTCTCAACTCTTTGTCTTGGTCGCCGGGAAGATGGTGCCTGTTAGCGGAGTCCCATCGGTAGTGCCAGAAAAGACTGAGCTCAATAAACTGCAAGGTTGCTTCTTTCTGGATACTGTCAGGCCGACATCAATTAGTGTGTGGGATGTTTGCTGTGAGTGGGAGTGGCAGGGCTACGGTTTGTTTTTATTCTTCCTTCTTGAGACAATCCCTAATCATACTCGTTCAGTACAGAAAATGAGCTGCCCCCGCTTCAGTCAATTGAAATCCAAAAATGTACCAAATGACTAGACTACAGTTTTTAGTGAGGAGTTCGAAGAGGAAATCAGCTCCTCAGGCTGTCGAATGAAAATGGGTAATTACAATTTTTTTTAACACATTAGACTTTATTAGTTTTGAAATTAGTAAAACTCCTTTTATGGAACCACAAAATTCTATCACTAGGAAATCTTTTAGACATTACTGAAGAAATTGTGTAGGTTAAATTATTGGCTCAAGGACAACTGCCTGTTAGTTATTTTTTTTCTCTCTAAATTGCAGTGATGATGTCTTGAAAAATGTTGATTAAACAAGTGAGAGTGGGCATATGCCATCACAGGACCCATAAAATTGTTTTATGTTGCTATCGAAATGCCCTGGTAATTTTTGTGGTAAAATGAGAGGGTTGTTCTGACAAATCATCTGAAATAGAATATGGTATACTTTCTGTTCTTGGTGATCATGCCTGCTTTTAAATTCTTTTGTTAAGTGATTTATGCACATTTATCCAGAGCATAATTATCTTGATTAATATTGAGAAATATGATATTTATAATCCCAATGTTTAACAAAGTGCTACATGATTAGCCCTTTAAAAATAATTAACCCTCTTGTATATAAAATTTCATAATTTCATTTCAGATTATCAAGTGCCAACTAATATTTTCAAAATTTTAATCACCCATATATAATGGACTCAGTGGAAACATGTGAGAGGGTATTGTTGCTCTTATATTACAAATCAATGGAAAATCAGACCACATTTTAGTATTTTGCAGCAATCACATTTTTCTGGTTTTCTGCCTTTTGCATTTAGTTATTAGATGTCTATTATTTAATCACATAAATGATTTAGAAAAATGATGTTATTAAAAATTAGAAAATTTGAAACATGCTATTCTATACACATATTTATTGACTTGGCCCTGTTCTCACCTAAGAATAAAAATTCTGTCTGGGATCAATAAGTCTAAATAAGGGCTCCCTCTCCACTCCCTACAGGACACAAACATTTAACAAATTTTATGTTGCTTATATCTTGATAACTTCTAAGGAGATGAGAATTGTCAGAGCACTTTTCCTAGTGGAATATAGACCCGATCTGCTATTTTCCTGAACAAGCAGAATCAAATTCCTTGTATCTCCTTAAACGACGAAGCAGTTACTGCTAAGCTTT
This sequence comes from Halichoerus grypus, assembly GCF_964656455.1. NCBI lineage: Eukaryota > Metazoa > Chordata > Mammalia > Carnivora > Phocidae > Halichoerus > Halichoerus grypus. The sequence goes on from NC_135723.1 coordinate 70,981,369, forward strand.
TGTGTCAATTAGTAAAGACCTATGGTCAACACATTGGGAATTACTAAAACAGAATCAATTCTTTTCTTTCCTTCCCTTCAAAATTTGGGGAAGATTTAGGGAAGCCAAATTTTCTTTTATTCACACGTCTTTGAGTTTTATCAGTTTGTAAGCCTACAATGGTAGAAGAAAGATGATGATAAAGAAAACAAATACTCAGGGAAAATGTCAAAATTAAAATACAGTGACTATTTAATATGAGATTTGTGTAATATATAAGTACAAAATTAATGCTTATTAAGTATTTTCCCCCGTGTCTAGAAAATATCTCCAAATACCAGTAATAATGACCTTAAGCCTGCCAAGCCTTTTGCACTTAATATTTCATGGATTCCTCATTTATCTATGAGGTAGGTACTGTTATTATCACCATTTAACAAATAGGGAGACAGAAATTTAAAAGAAGTGACTTGCCCAAGATCAAATTTTAAGTGGTGGAGCCTGGTTATCTACATCTGTTGGATTTCAGAGGTTAGGCTCTTTCTTCACTTCTATTGTGATACCACAAAGAGAGTATTTGAGTCTTTGGGAGGGAGATGGTTTGTACATAGAGAATTCTTCTCCCTTCATTATGTTCTTCAGGCTGTATAGCTACATCATCGTTCCTTTATCCAAAGTTGGAAATGGCATTTGACAAGCTTTTGCAGAGCTTGGAAAGCCTAAGAGGGTGAAGGTGCACATGATGTTTAGCTTTTGAGATTTCCTGGATCTAGCTGGTTCCTTCACAGTTGGTACATTTGGTATCAGATCAGTTTTTAAAGAAGCTGTCCTTACACTCTTGTTGCTGAGACAAAATATGGATACAGCTCACTTTCTTCAAACTTCATCTGCACTCCTGCATTCTTCATTGTTAGTCATACTCCTTAATTGAGCTTATTGAGTAAAGACAGAAATAAATAATATGATGGATGGGTGAAGAGGAGAGGGCAGACATGGATCACAGGACAAAGGTCTGTTAAGTGAAATATCCTGAATCAACCCTTTACCTGGCATTTTTTCTCTAGAAAATTCACTCTTTAAATATGCACTGAGGAGACTTCTGCTTCCAGGAAGTTGGGAGTAGACATCCTTTCTCCTATTTCTTTCACTAAATATTTACAGCTAAAAACCCTGGACATTATGTATAAAACAAACATAAGAAGATTCTGAAAGGAAGGGCACCTGGGTGGCTCAGTTGGTTGGGGACTGATTCTTAGTTTCAACTCAGGTTATGATCAATCAATCAATCAATCAATCAATAAGATTCTGAAAGGTGGAAAGAAGGCAGGTCAGCTAGGAACTCAGGACCAGAAGAAAGACATAGTAGTGAATTTTCTGGATTTTCTTTTTCCTCATAGATCTCTGACTAGGTACTAGGTACTATGAAGCTGGCAACCCAGAAATGCCAATGGCCATGGGCCAGTGGAGGCCATGTAGGAAGTTTGGATCCCACCTTCGGGGTCACTGGAGGGCACGTGGGGAACAATTATGAGGTGTCCCTGCACATCTACCTGTATCTGGCAGTAAGGAGGCAACAACCTCCCTTGCCCTGAGGCAGCATTGTCAGAGAAGGCCTGCTAAAATACAACCTTTTAAGATGAGCCAGTCTTTTTAATATGATACCCAAAATGTTTGGGTATTAATGGAAAATCATTCCAAGGAAGATCTCAACTTGAATGAGACAAGACAATCAACAGATGCCAATATTGAAATGACACAGATGTTAAATTATGACAAGGATTTTGAAGCAGCCATCATAAAAGTTCAATGAACAATTACGAACATGCTTCACAAATGAAAGAGTAGCAAGGCTCATCAAAGAAATAGAAGCTACAAAGAAAATCAAATGGAAAATTAAAACTAAAACATACATGGGCACAATCAGTGAACTTGAGGATAGAACACAAGAAATTACCCAGTCTGAACAACAGAGAAAAAAGACTGAAAAGATAAAAAGCCTTAGGGACAAGTGAGACTGCAACAGAAGATCCAACAACTGGGTCACTGGAGTCCCAAAAGGAAAGGAGAAAGGGGATGGGGCTGAAAGAGTATTTGAAAAAATAACGGCTGAAAATTACCTAAATTTGGGAAAAGACATAAACCTACAGGTTTAAGAAGCTGAGCAAACCCCAAACAGGACCCAAACATATTCATGCCAAGACACATCATAGTCAACCTTCTGAAAACTAAGAACAGAGAGAAAAATCTTGAAAGCAGCCAGAAAGAAGCGATGCAGGAAATGCAGATTTTGGGCATTAGAGGAATGGGTGGGTTACCAGCACTTCTTGTTGATTTCAACTATTAGTCTTTTGCCTTTGTAACTGAACTTAACTGAGCTAACATGCACAAAGCATTTACTAGACATCTATAAATTATGCTGGCACTTGAGGGACATATGTCAATCTCATTCCTCCTATAACTGCTCCACAGCAGATGTTATCCATCAGAGCAAATCAAGAAGTTCCAGAATTTGAAAGAATCTCAAAAAAAAAAAAAAAGACAAGCACAGTAATTTTTAATTTGGGATTTCTTGATGGGCTTCAGCTCTGTGCACTACTTGAAATTAATCGAAGAAATGCCAGCATGTATGTGCATTTTTCAAAGGAAAAGGACCATGGTTTTCATCAGATTCTCAAAGGAGCTGGTGGCCCTAAAAAGATTAAGAGCCACTGTTAAAAGTTTCTGTTCTTTTCAGGCTAAGCCATATAATCCAACCTAGGTAAAAAAGAACCTAAAAATAGAGAAGGTATTCCTCATTCTGTCAAAATTCCTGAATGCTACCTCTTGATAATTCTCTACTTTTAAGGGAAAAATAAGAAAAGGGCAGTTTTCTAATTCCTTCTAGGCACTTCTGGAAATACATTGTTCATTAAAGAATGTTTGCCTGTAGTCTTATTTCAATCATTTTAAAAATAGTACCTGGAGGTGACTAAATGACTAACGCGCTGGGATTTAAAATGTACTTTAAGAAGTTTGATTTCTCCCAATGCCAATGAAAAAGTCCAGTTGTATAAGGAAGAATCAGCAGCCTCTCTATGCCAGTATCAGTGGGCTGGTTTATGAGCTAAGATAAACTGTTCTACAATCTGCATTCCTTTTTCCACCTTGCAAAAAAAAAGGCATGTAAAATTAAGTTCTATTAATTACACAATGTGTAACTGTCAATTTATCTGAACAAAAAATGTTAGTGCATTCTCTTATGAAAAAATAAAACAGCTACGACAAAAACAGATCTATTTAGTTTCTGTCTGTATAGCATGGCTGTCCCTCACTTCTTGTACCTTCCACCCAAACCCTTCATGCAAGCCAGGTGAGTTCACCTGCAGGATTGCACTATAAAACAGGGTTTTAGGTTGCTACTGCCTGTTTTCTAATCAAAATTAAGACCCCCAATGTCACCTGGAGAGCAAGATTGGATAACGCATTATTTCAGTAAAAAACTTGATTATCTGCTTCCAGTAGGACCCTCATGTAGTTTGATTTACTCAGACTATTCTCTGCTGGCTTGTATCTACAGAATCAAAAGAATCACATAGAATTCCAGGGCCCAACCTAAAATTACAATGCAACTAGGAGAAAGATTTGGGAATCTGAAAGTTTTTCCAAGTCCTTCAGGTGATTCTTGAGTTCAAACAGTTTAAAACAGTCTCAAACTTGAATATGCACACAAATGATCCTGGGCTCTTGAAACAAATGCAGATTCTGATCCGACTGGTCTGGACAGGGTCTGAGATTCTGCATTTCTAACAAGTCCCCAGATGATATTGCTGGTTTGAGGACACTTTGAGTAAGATCAGAGAGGGTATGTTTCATCTGGTTAGTGTGTAAATCAGTATAGGCCATTACCTTTTCCTTCTGTATCTGTGGATTCTCTACCAGGGACTTCTACCTTGATACTGCCCATTTCTCACTTATCACTGATAGTGTTTCTATAAGCTAGTGTGATCACTTAAGGTAAGGCATTCTGCCACTAAGCTGACATAAAAGTACATACAAAGATAAAAACAACCTGAAATAAACAGAAATGAACATCACACATTAACTTACAACATAATGGGTTTATATTTAATATAGTACTTCTCACCATAGAGATGTTACTCAGTTAATACAAAGGTTTTTTTTAACATTAAATTTCTCCATTTCAATGTCAATATATTTTTTTACATTAAATATTGTCTCCATTTTAACATTAGATACATTGAATACATTTTTCTTATCTCCCCCAAGAAATAAAAATTTTAATTTCTGACTGTATTTGATATTAAGTTGGGAGTTAACAAAACAAAAATCTAATAAAAATATGGAGAAAAGACTCCTCAGTGATAGAGGAATTGGCAATTTCCTAGGATTTTGGGCAAGGGTTTCCTTCTTCCTATTTCATGCACTTTGAGATTCTGAGAAACTATGAAATAATATGTAAATTTCAGTCATCTGACTTCTTTGACCCTCTAACTAGCATATATGAATTATAGACTGCTTTTTTCAGTGCATTATTTGTTGTGAAGAAAACTTTTTTTTTCCCATTTAACATATTATTAATTTGTTCCCACTTACAGGGAGACAAGAATGTGAAAATACCCTAGTTCTTGGGAACTTTTAGACATTAAAGCTCAGTTTTTAACCTCTTAACACAAAGGTTTTCCAGGCAAGGTTTGATGCACAAGGCCCATCAAAATCACATTTGTCCATTCCTCTTTCGTGCATATACCCCCAAACAAGCACAAATGCCTGTAATGCTGAGAGCCACACCTAACAAGAGAGCGATTGCATCTCCAGCTTCTACTGCTTCAACAACAGGCAACACCAAAAGCAGTGAAATGAGGACCAAGAGCAGCTGTGTTGAAACTGAGGTCATGATGTTGGGATCTTCAGGTATCTGGTTCTTGAGGGCTGAAGGTTTCTAGAAATCAAACATGGAAACAGAAAGGAATCATTAAAAATTCCCACCATTTCAGTATGGATACATAAATAACAATCCACACACCTTTTAAATTTAAGTTTCAGACCCATCTCCTCATTTAATGGTAGAAAAGACAGGTTAAGTTTATAAAAGGTATTTAAAGATGGTCATTTGAGGCTAATCTCCCCTTTTCATGATAATTCCTTGACTCCAGCAATTTTTCCGCACTCTATCATGCCAACACCATGTGAATCAACTAAGCAAATGAACAGAACATAATTAAGAACAAAGAGAAAACACACAAGACACTCGTAAACTTAAAATACCTTAGTGAGTAAAAATTACATTTTCTTAGGATTTCTCCCATCCAGGAAATGCAGACAAATCTGGCAAAAGTCACGCAACATGTAAATCTGTGAAGTTGTGGGGAATTAGTAAAACTTACCAAAAAAAGGATTTACGTATAATTCTGATTCGAAATAGTCCCTTCCTGGAGTTCCGGATCGCTGAGGCTAAGAGGTTCCACGTGACAGAGCCTATTATCAGAAGAGGGTAGGATTTAAGAACTACTCACCATCACCCATCAGCAGCATTATTATTATTAAGGAGACAGCCAGAGTCAGTGCAGAGCGAAGAGGTCGTACGGAAGAGAGAGGAATGGATAATAACTAGAGAAAACAGTTTGTTCAAGCAGGGGAACTAGACTTAAAGTTGGTCAGTTTGCCCGCACAGGAAAACCTAAAAATAAATCGAACCCAGAGACAAGTTCGTGCCATGACTTGATATTAAGATTTTAAAAAGAATCCCTGCTTTGTCCCGGCGAGGTGCAAATATGACCCCTGTTTTACAAATACACCGAGGCAATCTTAAGTATCCTTTGGAGCGGAGATCGTACATTACCTTCCCGGAAGCAGCCATTAGAGGAATGGCGAAGAGGGCGGGGTCCCCAAACTACACTTCCCACAATCCACGCTGCCGACGACTCCCAGGATGCCCCGGAGCGCTCCCCTGTAACTGGCTGAGAGAGTGACGGGCACGCTGCACAGGAGAAGAGGAGGAGCAAGCTGAGGGGCTTCCTCACACGGCCCAACATTTTACCGGTAAAGTGTTTTAGTGTAATTGTACAAACGCTCTCTCAAAAATGAGTTAAAGAAATGACAGCAAGTGATTTTTACCCTATTTAAGGTTTTAAGACACACAAATAGTTATGTCTTTTCTTCGACTGAAATGAAGACACAACAGCGGGAAGATACCACCCGGGCACAGCCATCTGTTTAGGATTCTTTTTAAACTAGCGGCTTCCAACATTCGGAAGCAGGGAATCCCCTGTCACCATCTTCCAAATGTGCCTTATGACGTTTTGTTCATTCCTTTTAAGCAATGGGGAAAACACGTTTAATTAGACATTTTGGAAAATGTTAAAACCATTTGTAGGGAAACACAAAGTTTAGGAAAAATGGTTTGAAGGAAGATCTCTTTTATTCGGGTTCTGGAGTTGTGAGAATCCCCATTAGTTCAAGAGTGCAGTGTGTGTATGGTACACTTAGTGATTTCTTCTCAGTCATGTTTTTATGATATCCACCCTATCTGCCCCCAAATATTTATGAAAAGATGTGAAATTATTACTTTTAAATATTAAGTGAATTATTTGCATGTATAAGTCAACCCTTTCTGAAAGGCACTCTTGAAGTCCAATATCTGTGAAGTCTTTAAATGAAACTTTGCCTAGTCACCCAGTTTTCTGAATTCTCATTTACAGATTCGACAGTTTATTTGACACCCTCAGATTGTAAGTTATTAGTGATGTGGGTTAGGGATAAAGTCACTGCCCTGTCAGAATCAGTCTCTCAGATAGAGCAGGTACAATCAGCTCAGTGCCCATAATTAGCATGTAATCTTGTACCTTATCTTTTTTCATAAATGTTACTAATCTCTCTAGACTGACAGCAAAGCTTTATATTCTTGTCTCCTAACAGGCACCCAGCAATAAAGTTGGCTAATCGTAATTATTTGAATAAATACATGTGCCAACAAGATTTCATGAGACAAAGAAGTGCCAAAAAAACCCAACCAAGGTCTTTTGCATATTGAAGTCTGAGGATAACTACACAATAATATTGTTAGCGTTGCTTCTTTAAACTTGATTGTTTTAACAAAGTTCTGTCTTTGCCTCATTTGCTTTGAACTTTTAGTTTTGTACCTTTCTAATCAAGTATATTTGAAATATATTACAAAATATTCTCTTGTATTTTAGTGTGAACATTTTGGGGATTTTATTTTTCCCTTTATGTTTATTTGGTAGCTAAAGTTAGCAGAGACTACTTTAAAGTTAGTGTTATTACAGGCTTGTTTCTAGGTGTGTCAACTTTGAAGATAATGGTTTGAAGTTTGAAGAGTCTGTGGATGGTAAAATGCTTTTTCTTTAAAATATTAAGATGTCACTTAATGACCTGACTCATCTGAAATAGAGTGGCAGAAGTTTGTGCAGGGGTGTTTTGGGCCCAAGTAGTTTTAAAATAAATTTGGTTAGCTTTCTCTAACTAGCACCCACCCCACTCAGGCAATTTAATAAAGGTATTGCTATATATGCTTTTGTGTGCCTTATCCCAGTCCTAGTATCCAAGTTGTATGGTATCCTATTTCTCAGTTTTTTCTTACTACCCTAGTGATTAAAAAAAATTAATCACTTATTCCTTTGCTTAAAACTCTCCAGTTTCAACACATTAAGCTGAAGTCCACACTCTTTATCTAGACTCACAAAGCTCTATACATTCTGGCCTCTCTGCTTCTCTGATGTCAATCCATCACTCACCCATGCTTATTCCATTCCAATCACATTCACCTGTTTGCTATTTCTTAAACATGCAAATTTTGTTGTTTCCTATTGAATTTGCCCTTGCTTTTGTCTCTGCCAGTAATACTTTTCCTACCGACTTCTTAATGGCTGTTTTCTCAAGGTTCTGCTTAAATGTCACCTTCTTCCCTGAGCACCTCACAAAAGATATCTCTTCCATTGCTGTCTATCCATTTTCTTGCCTTATTTTTTCTTCATAGTGTCTATCATTAACTGCAATTATATTATGTATTTGTTTATATGTGTAGTAGGTAAACAAATACAGTAAAGTGAAAATTCCATGAAGGGCAGGAAATATTCCTGTCTTATTCATACTGAGTTCCTAGCTACTAGAACAGTGTCTAGCATGGTAGATACTTCGAAGGTATTTTGTGAATGAATGAATATTACTATAAGACTACAATTTGATTAATATTTACTTACCTTTATACTGTTCATGGTAGAAACTACCTTATATGTAGGAAATCAGCTTCTGGGCTAAAGTATGAAGATACTTGATGATCTAGACTGAGCTTACTTTGAGTTTTCATTCAAAATTTGGTCTTACATATTTCCCCATAGTATTATTAACAAGAATTTACATTTATGTATATATAAGATACAGTAGCATCTAAAACAAGAACGTACTTTGTTCAGGAACCTGTCTATAATGGTCCCTACTTACTTCCTCTGCACTTGAAGCATCAGGATTTTGACAACAAATGTTGATTAAATCTACCTGGATCATGTATTTTTTCCTTAACAATACTGGAAAGGTTTTCTTTAAATACCGCTTAATGTTGGATGAACAATATTGGCATTTTTGGTGAGACAGTGCTTTGCTGTGCAGACACAATACTGCAGTATGTTTAGCATCCCTATCCCATGCCCAGTAGATGCCAGTAGGATCCCCCAGTCACGAGGACAACCAGCTGCTCTCACACATTGCTAAATACTCTTTAGTTGTTCCTAGTTGAGAACCACTCCAGATTTCATGAACAAAATGAAGGGTGTAGTTGAGAATGAAATGAAACCAAACAGCAAAGAGTTCACACACACGTGTGTGTGTATATACACACACAAACATATAGACAAACACCCCAACACTGCAGTGTCTTAATGATTTAGATCCTTTTCCTTTAAATATGCTGGGTTTATGCTTTTTAAAAATATGCTGCTTATGCTTTATTTACAGATTCTTTTCTTTTTCCTGTCAGCATCTCTACCAGACAGGTTCCACTGGTCACTTTCTTATAACAGCACTGATATGTAGATTGAAATGAGATTTCTGCTTTTATATCTGCCACTCAGCTTAGTCTTTAAGCTGCAGAGAGCTAGTATGCTATAGTTTAAGGAATATTAGTTTTTTCCTTGGTGACTTTGTGGATTTGGGTATTTATTTACTCTCTTTGAGGCTCAGTTTCCTTTTACAAAATATGTTTTGAGAAGATTAAATGAAATATTTTCAGTGACCGAAAAAGTGACCAGAGATCAATACTCCTCAATTCCCCCTTTAATTGTATTTCTATATCGCTGGCTAGTGATTAAAAGTTAAGGTTTCTCGGTCAGACTGCTTGGTTGGAATTCTCCTTCTGCTGCTTACTAGCTGTATGACAATATGAAACCTTTCTAAGACTCAGCTTATCTATCTATAAAATTGGGTATAGTAGTACCCACTTATTATGTATAGTAGGAGGATTAAATGAATTAGTTCCTGGAATTAGTAGCTGGCATGTAGTAAGCCCTCATTGAATATTAACTATTTAATTTGCTACTATTTGCTATTAATCAAATCCACGAAATATGAGGTCTCTACGATGTGGTCTCTCTCCATTGTGAATGTGCTCTTCTGCATAGTAAATAGCAAATGCTTGTGGAATCTTTGGGTGCAGGCACATTTTAGGCCCCGTAGGCTTTGGGTTGAGGGCTGACTAGAAACATTTTCCTCTTACTCTAAATCTGTGGTAGTTGTGATAAAAAAACAAAACAAAACCATCCAGTTGTTGCCTTGATGGCATTTTCTATTTAACTATTTCATACCTCTTGGGGGTTATATTTATGTTTAAAACATATTCTCCACCTAGCTGGTGTTACATCATCAGTTCATTATATTGGGTCCAGCTGTCTGAATGCTCCTGCAGGCTTCTATATAGTTCCTCTTTAGCATTAAGTATCTAGGGTTATCAAATCCAGAATTTAGTCTTTCGGTTCAAGAGAAGCTAAGCCTACACCATCCTTCACTAAAATAGAGACCACTGGTAGCCAGTCATATTCAGAGACAAAGAACATTATTTTAGTCACTAATCTGACCAGTGGAGGGCAAAATTTACCAAGTCAGTTGTTACCAAGAAATGGTTTCAGAGAAGAATGGAAAAGTCGTCCTGCTTATAAGGATTAGAAGTGAGTCATTGCTAGGCCCCAAATGAAGGCATTTCTGGGATCCATCAGAAGAAGCAGCAGGATGGGCTGACATCAGGATTTTGCAGTGTGTGTGTCAGGGAATTCATAAAAATCCAGATTTTCTCTTTAGTAATTGAGACAAGCCAGGTGAAGAGAGACATTTTATTGGAGCCTCGCAATTAAAAAAGACCAACCCAGAGCTGGTCAGTATTTCCTATCAACAATAAGACATTTATTACTGTGATCATTACATTAGAGCTAACTAATCATTAGGCTAACAGGATGGGATAAGCTGCACTTTCTAGAGCTGTTCAGCTGCTGCAGAAAAAACACCTGTTGAGGCTAAACTGGTGCCAGCATCTTACAGAGGTATATGGGCAAGCTGCAGATGTCATTGTTGACATGGTTCCAGGCACCATCTAGAGCCCATTATGGATGTGGCCCTCACTTCCACCAGAGAACCTCCGTAATCTGTGGGAATCAATTATACACACAAGTCTGTGGTGTCCAGGGAAGTGAGGAACCCCCCACAGATACTGGCAGATTCAAATTTTACCTACACTGCTAGGCTTCCAGGAGTAGGTTAAGAATTCTTGGATGAGACGAATTTATAGTTTTGAAAAGTTATAAGGTTATCTCTTTATATAGCACTTTATTCACCATGATAACAGACTGATTAAGAACATTGTCTTTGGAGATGCCATTGGATGGCCCAAAATTTATCTCTCCACTTACTAATTCTGTGAGTTTGTACAAATTACCTAACTTCTTAAAATATTCAAATATTTTATTCCTTAAAATAGTTATCTGAAGCAGATATTATTATCATACCTTGTTACAGATGAGGAAACTGAGACATAGTTAAGTAATTTATCCAAGATTATGTAACTAGTGGGTTGTAGTCAGGATATGGACCTAGGAAATCTGACAAAGTCTATACTATTAATCATTGCTCGGCTCTTGGGTGGCTCAGTCGTTAAGCATCTGCCTTTGGCTCAGGTCATGATCCCAGGGTTCTGGGATCAAGCCCCGCATCGGGCTCACTGCTCGACCAGGAGCCTGCTTCTTCCTCTCCCACTCCCCCTGCTTGTGTTCCTTCTCTCGCTTTGTCTCTCTCTGTCAAATGAATAAATAAAATCTTTACAAAAAACAAAACAAGAAAAAAAATCATTGCTCATGTGCTTAAAAAAATTTTTTTTATACGGGGGGAGGAAGAGAGAGAGGGAGAGAAAGTAGAGAGAGAGAGAGAAAGAGAGAGAGAGAAAGGTGAGGAGGGGCAGAGGGAGAGGGAGAGAGGGAATCTTTTTTTTTTTTTTTGAGAGAGAGAGAATCTTAAGCACGCTCTGCACTGGGCATGGATCCATCTCACAATCCTGAGATCATTACCTGAGCTGAAATCAAGAGTCAAACACTTAACCGACTGAGCCACTCAGGTGACCCTAAGAAATTTGTAATTAAAGTATAGTTGATGTACAAACCTATATGCTTTTATATGGAAAATGTCTGCAGGACCAAACACCATTTTAATTTTCTTTGAAATAAGGTGCTCTAGTGTTGCTTAGGAAACCTAACCATGGTGAGTCATTGAGGAGTTGTTGGTGTTTGTACACTTTTCTCTAGGACCTAGTTTGGTGAATGAGTGAGTACCAGTATTTGCCTTATTTGTCAATTGATTTTGACTTAGTTTTAATAAATATGTACACAAAAGTTTTTTTTTTTTAATTAAAGTATGTCTAACCCAGGCTGAGAAACACACTTAGTGATAGGTATAACTATGACATGTCAGAGAATATAGATTGTGATGCTTTAGCAAATCTCAACTATCATAAAACCACTGAAGTCCATATAATATATAAAACTCAAAAAGAAAGAAAAGAGAGTGAAAAGAACCTTTTGAAAATCTTTGCTTATAGGTCAGACACTTAAACTAGTCACTGTCAAAGTATAGAGAAGTTATTAACAATTTAGTATATGCAGTTCATGAGGAAATATTAATTCCTCTGTATAGACCAGGTGTTCATTATGATTAAGAGCTGGTAACTATGGCAACAGCATAAAATTTATAAAATTAAAAAGTACCAGATAGAAAATGCAAATAACATAGGAGAATGAATCATGCCCTAATTGGTCTTAGCTTGATTTCCCTTGAATGTAGACTTAGAAAATTTCTATCTGGCAATTTTCTGAGTAAATCACTCATTTTTCAGACCCTGAATTTCTTCTTTGGATATCTCAACTTGTTCATTTGATAATGCCTTTATCTAGAGTCAATTTATACATGATAGAATGTATAGGGCTGGAATTTTTATAGTAAGCAATAGCTGGGAAGTGGTGACTTTGAACTGAGCTTGGAAACTTGAATGAGTACCTGAACCTTTTATGTAGACATTTATTGGGAATTTTCAGTTGACATATTGTGATTGGTCACTTTTAGTTTTTAAACCTATTTCTTTTGCTAAATCATATAGATGGTCCAGGTTGAGAGCTTTAGGGTATAACATCAGTCGCTATGTCGTGGAATGAATTATGTATCTATGAAATGGTGAACTGGAGAGCAACAATAAAGTTTCTTTACTCTTGCCTATAATATTTTGATTGTTTATAAATCTGTGAGTCCATTGTGCCAACAGGCTACTTGTCTGTAGATATTCTAAAAATAGTATTATTAGAATTAAAATTCTTCATAAAAAAATATCACAAAATAATCTTACTTTCTGGAAGAATGATTTTATTCAAGGAGGTTGGCAGATTTTCTCTTCAAGGGAAAATTCTTTATTTTAAAAGTAGAATAAGTTATTTAAAAAAATGATTGCAGCTGGTTCAATTGAGGAAAAAGTCCCATGCAATGCTATTCACAGTTTCATTTGATTGTGATTTGGACCTGTTTTCATGCATTTTAAGCTCTCATTTCTCAGGGGAGTCAAAATAAGTAGCTGACCTCAATCTGACAGTCATAGTGAAGCCCTGCTTTTGTGAGCATTCCTATCAACACTAGGATGTATAAAAGTGAATGTGGTGTGCTGTATAAGAGCACAGACACAATCCTTTTATCTGCTGTGGTTTAGTAGGACCCTTGGTAAAAATATTTTACCTACCTCTGGTCACCAGGCTTTAAAAGGGATCTGGAAAGACAGCAGAGAGCCCAGGGATGAGTGGCAGAGTTAATTAAAGTGATCCAAAAATCGGTCCTGGAAGAGTGTTCTCAAAATGTGTTCTGTGGTCCACTTTCCAGTTACATAGGGAGTTTATATAAAAATACAAATTTCTAAAACAAGTTCTCCAGATAATATTTAGGATCATCTGGTCTTAGAACCTTTTTCATTGGGGAAAATAATTTACTGAGGCTGATTGTTTGGGAAGAGGAAACATAAGGACAACTGAATAATGATCTTTAACTTAATGAACAATATTTAATAAGACCCAGTTAGAATTGTCTGTCTTGCTCTCATGGACCCCTTTTCAGTTATCAATGAAACAAAAAATACAAATATTTCTTGCCTCTTGTGCATATATCAAATAGCATTTTTCCTCATTTCTTATAGACTTATCTTTCTCGAAAACTTATTTTAAAAAATGTACAAAACCATTCTGCTTATTTCTACATTTAGAAATGTAGAAATATCCCATTCCTCAGAAAAAGCAAAGAGTGAAAGGAACTCTGAGTAATAAAATGGACAATATCCTCAGTTTTAAAACATAACCATGCAGTTGTGAGTTTCACACGGTTACATCTTAGAACAGTCTTCTGTTAAAGATTAGGACAAAGCATTAAATGCAACTCACTGAAGGTGATCAGAAGGGTGTTGTGTGGTGAGTTGCTAATATGTAGCTTTCCGGTGATTCAACATTAACCGAGGATTGAATTTATAAGGCCTTGGACCTATTTTCCCTAAACATTTCTTCTCTCTGTAGGTACTTGGAAGGGAGCTAGGTAACCTGGAGTGCTGGTATTCTAAATTGCTGGCTGAAGGCCCATCCATATGCTTTGGAACTGAGACCAGCAAGCAAGATAGTTATTCTGTTACGAAAATTGAGTAGCTCTAATAAGTATTCTTGCCACACAGCTACATCTGGATAAACTGGGGCTTGGGCCAGGGTCTTACGTGTTTCAGTTATATCTCATTGATTTTTCTTACCGTCCCTAATATTATAATATTCTTGTAGCAGCATTCCATAAATATATATTGAGTAAATTAACAACTAAGACTTTATAGTTTTAGTCAACATAGAGCCCAGTTTGAATCAATATGTGTGACATAGCCATGAAAACTGAGTGTAATCTTGGATTGCAGGAATAGATGTGTAGTACCTAGAATGGGGAAGATAAGTTCTGATTTGCTCTTTCCATTTTGGCCATACCTAGCAATATGATGTTCTTTTATGGATTGTCTTCTTTCTTTCTTTCTTCTTTCAGATTTTATTTATTTATTTGTCAGAAAGAGAGAGAAGAGAGAGAGAGCACACAAGCAGGGGGAGCGGTAGGCAGAGGGAGAAGCAGGCTCCCCGCTGAGCAAGAATCCCAATGTGGGTCTTGATCCCAGGACCCGAAGGCAGATGCTTAACTGATTGAGCCACCCAGGTGTCCTGGATTCTCCACTTTCAGAAAAAGGTTAACAAACTGGATGTTAACCAGGACTGTGATAAGACTAGAATCATTAGTTGAAGAACATAGTTGAAACTCAGTGAGACTAACTACTGGTTTTGATGATTCATTCCATAGGAGAGGTACTAAAAGAAAAGAACTGGACTTGTGTAGGATGGTCAGTAGGTGAAAGTGACACAGAGGCACGTTTTAGCACCATATAAGGAAAAGCTTTCTAATGTTATAAGAGGGAATTGGCTGCCTTGGTGAGCAGTGAACTCTTGATCAGAATAGGTTGGCTTAATGAATACTTGGCATGATGTTGTAGAAAGGATTCAGACTTCAAAAGGACGATTGGCTTAGTGGATATCCTTGCACGTTTACTGGGAACTTGACATTCTCTGATTCTCTTATCTTCTCCTCCCATGACCCCCAAGTCTACGCTAGTTGTCTGGTGCTTATTACACGGGTTTGTTTCAAGTCTCTGAGACACTGCTATTTATCTTTCTGAAAGCATTATTCTTAGTATTTCTTTCTTTCTTTCAAATTGGAAGGAAAAAATGGACTATTTTTCTATTTCTGAAAAGGAAACCTTTGTTAATAATTTGTTAACATTTATAGTACATAAATATACATGATATATTGTTAATATTGTCCATATTTGTCATCATTGTGTAACTGATACTATTTCATAAACGATCATGTAGGCTAAAGTGAACAGATGAAAAATTGGTTCTGTATGTTTTATTTAGACTAACAAAGGTTTATAGTCTGAGGATTAAGATATAAACTTAATCAAGTTTTTTGTGATGTGTCCTGAAAATGGACTCATTATGGAATACCTACAAAATGCTTCCTGCCGACAGTCAGAATGATCTTAACAGACTTGTGAATGTCAAGTCATTGTACTGTACATTTCTGGATGTTTAAATCTTAGACCAAAGTAAGTTTTCATATTTCTTATTGTTCTAAATTTCATATTGTGCTTTTCTGGGAAATTAACTATTTTTATTTAATTTCTGAGTGCGTTAATCCCTTAAACATTGAACATAAAAGTCCTTTTGACTTTTGAGCATGTAGGTACCAAAATATGTGCAGTGTATAGAACTGGAAACATGTTGATACTATTTATTATATTGCCTAGGTGCTTAGCTACTCAGGGAAGCAAAACCTGAAAAAAGATATAGGTTATATTTGTGGTATCTTCTTTTCTACACAATTCCCTGGAATCTGTTGTTTAGGTAAGAGATTTTCTACCTGGACTGCTAGGGAGTTTGATAAGAAAATACTCAAAATCTTCTTATAATTATTTTCTCCTAGATAAAAAGCAGTACAAATTTACCTTGTGGTTTTACACTGGTGCCCTATACTGCCCACATGTTAGATAGTCATGTGCTCTGAAGAGTCCCCTGACTATTTTATTTTATTTTATTTATTTTTTAAAGTTTTTATTTATTCATTTGAGACAGAGAGATAGAGAGAGAGCATAAGCAGGGAGAGAAGCAGAGGGAGAGGGAGAAGCAGGTTCCCCACTGAGCAGGGAGCCTGATGTGGGGCTTGATCCAAGGACCCTGGATCATGACCTGAGCCGAAGGCAGACTCTTGATGACTGAGCCACCCAGGCACCTGTCCCCTGACTATTTTAGGGAAGAATGGGAGTCGACCACAGTGCCCATATTTATTATTTCATTTTCAACATACAAGAGTTTATTTTAGTGTTTGTATGTCTGGTTAAGTGCATAAACATATAGTACTACCCAATTTTAGCTCAGTTAAACTTCAAAGATTCTTACCAAAAAACCATGGATTGAATATAGTACTAATCACTCAAAGGATTGTAAAATGAATGTCATGATTTAATAAATTCAGCCAATAATGTGCTTCATCTTTTTGGATCTATTTATCTTTGAGCAGCATTTTCTTTCTTAGCTTATGACAACCATAATTGAATTTAGAACTAGACTTTTGAATCACAGCATCAATAAATGTTAAGCAAAGATCGAAAGAAATGATGTACATTTGATTGAATCAGTATTTACTTTAAAATTATTAATAAGAATGTGGAAAAAAATTTTGGGCCATTAATTAACAAACCAAAGTTATATAATGTTTAAATTTATTTATTTATTTTTAAAACATTTCTATTATTGTGTGTTTTGAAATGTATCTATCAGCACAGTAATACATGGATATAATTTATATATTTTATGTATATATGTGAATGTTTAAAATATTCGTACTCATAAAGGTGTCTAGTGTAAAAATTTGGAGACACTGGTCTAGATTTGAATCACTGGAAGTGAAAGGGAAGGTCATGTCATTTTATTTTTTCCAGAAAACATGAAAAGAATGGGTCTCTGCCCCCATTTGCATCTGTTCCTTTCCTTAAAGAGCAGGGCTGTGTCATTATAGGAAGCCACTGTCAAGTTAGTGATTTTTCTGTACTTGACAGAAATTTCTACTTAAACAGAAGGTTCAATTTTATGGGCAAGTTGCCTTTACTATGTGGCAACCTCTGCCTATATATAAAAGTTATATTTTCTTAAAAGAGGTGGCATATCTGCATTTGTTTGCTATTGTATCCTGATCTATTTAGGAGTTTTCTTGCCATATGCTCTGGAAGAGAAGCTTAAGTCTGAGACAAGTGAGACCGCCATTAGGTGGACCAACTGATTTAGTTTCTACGCTTCAAAATGGTAGTACCAAAACAACAACAACAAAACTCAAAAATACAAAGACCTCCCAGCCTAGAATCCTTTCATATCATTTGGATTGAGGAGTGATATTGAGGTGTGTTCCCTCTATCCCTGCACGGCAGAGAGTTTTTATCAAGAAAGGATCCTGTATTTTGTCAAATGCTTTTTCTGCATCTATTGAAAGGATCATATGGTTCTTGTCTGTTCTTTTATTAATGTTGTGTATCACATTGATTGATTTGTGGATGTTGAACTGCCCTTGCAGCCTGGGAATAAATCCCACTTGGTCCTGGTGAATAATCCTTTTAATGTACTGCTAGATCCTATTAGCTAGTAGAAGTGGATGGCGTAAAAGAATCAGTGATTCAGTGGCAACCTTTCATTCATTTCAAAAGGAGATTTTAGGAGATTGAGAACTGAGAAGTAAATGCTATTCTAACTCATTTTATTTTTATCAGAAAAGACCTGAGTCTTTATAAGTCCAGCAAAATACATTTCCCGTATCTTTAAGAACATAGTGATCTGCTGTGGTCATATCATTTTTATTCTCCTTTTCTGTTTGTGCTCTTTCAATTAGAATTTTATCTAGAATATTACCCCTCTTAGAATTGGGTGATGATAAAACTATCCAACAACTTTTGCCAAACATTGAAAATTGTTCAGGATAAAGGGTAGAAATCAGGTAATTTTTAATACCAGTGGGTTAGTTCCTAAATTTTGTTGCGGTTAAAAGGGAACTGGATAAGAAATGGGCAGAAGACATGAATAGACGCTTTTCCAAAGAAGACATCCAGATGGCTAACAGGCACAGGAAAAGATGCTCAACATCAGTCATCATCAGGGATGTACAAATCAAAACCACGATGAGATACCACCTCATACCCATTAGAATGGCTAAAATTAATAACACAAGAAATAACAGGTGTTGGTGAGGATGCAGAGAAAAGGGGACCCTCTTGCCCTGTTGGTGGGAATGCAAACTGGTGCAGCCACTCTGGAGAACAGTATGGAGGTTCCTCAAAAAGTTAAAAATAGAACTACTCTATGCTCCAGCAACTGCACTCCTAGGTATTTATCCAAAAGATACAAAAATACAGATTCAAAGGGGTACATGCACCCCTATGTCTATAGCAGCATTATCAACAATAGCCAAATTATTTAGAGGGCCCCAATGTCTATTGACTGATGAGTGGATAAAGAAGAGGTGGTATGTGTATATATATATATATATATATATATATATATATATATACACACACACACACAATGGAGTATTCTTTAGCCATCAAAAAGAATGAAATCTTGCCATTTGCAATGATGTGAATGGAGAGCTAGAGTATATTCTGCTAAGTTAAATAAGTCAGTCAGAGAAAGAAATATACCATATAATTTCACTCATGTGTGGAATTTAAGAAAGAAAACAGGTGAACATGTGGAAAGAGGGAAAAGAAAAAAAAGGAGAGAAGGAAACCATAAGAGACTCTTAATGATAGAGAATAAACTGAGAGTTGATGGAGGGAAGAGGGTGGGGAATGGGCTAGATGTGTGATGGGTATTAAAGAGGGTACCTGTTGTGATGAGCACTGGATATTGTATGTAGGTGATGTAGGTGATCACTGAATTCTACTCTAGAAACCAATATTGTGCTATATGTTAACTAAAATTTAAATTAAAAAAAAGGGAACTGGAGTCAGCTGGGATAAATTAAGTTCTAGATCTTGCCTTTGCCTCAATTAATAGGTTCACATCTTTTTTTTTTTTAAGATTTTATTTATTTATTCATGAGAGAGAGGGAAATGCAGAGGCAGAGGGAAAAGCAGGCTCCCCGCAGAGCAGGGAGCCCGATGCAGGACTCGATCCCAGGACCCTGGGATCATGACCTGAGCCAAAGGCAGACGCTTAACTGACTGAGCCACCCAGGCGTCCCAGTAGGTTCACATCTTTAATAGAAGACCGGGACAAAGTTATGATGAAGTCAGCAAATTTATTGTATGTTGCTATTTTTTGCATTACACAATTATTGACTTGAGTCTTAGATTAGGTTGCCTTGGAAATCTATTCTGAGATGAAGAGTTGCATGTAGGAGGTTTTTTGAGAAGTGGTCTCTAGCAATGCACCTGTAAGGAAATGAGAAAGGTAGGACTGCAAAAAGGGAGAAGCTGACCTGCAGTGCAACTGAGGCATCAGTGGAGCTTGTAGGGAGCTTTGGAGCTGGGATGTCCCTTTAGAGTTGTTCCAAATTGAAGCATGAGAGACTTTGTTCCTGAGTATGAATTGGCCATTGACTGTTGGCTCTCTCCTGGGAGGGGCCTTAATCTTAAGTGAGATATTTCCCTGTGGTCAAGGACATTTCTTTGTGAGGGACATAACTGTGAGCTGTCAAAAGACGATATTTCTGTCACTTGGGGGAAGGATGCTTTAACCCTCAGGAGGGAGTCTGGGTGGAGCATCCAGTACCAACCATGCTTGATAAGGTAGCACAGTATTATACACTCAACCATACAGAATATAGAATAGCAGTTTGGCAGGGAAGGTGAATCTTTGTGGATTATGGCTTCTGCTCCTGGCAAGATTAGTTGAAACTGTGCTTACCAGACTTGTTGCCTATTAACCTTGAGAGCAAGCAGAGAATATTCACACATTACCCCCTTATCCACCCATCACACTCAAAACTAAAGCTTAGATATTGTGTTTGAGAGTTGAATCTTAGATTTCTTATCCAAGAGATTCTTGTAAATTGGACAAATAGTTTATCTTGATGCCAGCTGGCTTATCACAGAATTAAGCTTTAAAGTTTTGAACTTCTAAGTTTTGAGTCACCTCAAATGAGGTCTAAAATTTCTTATTGTTCTAAAATAAGGTCTAACATTTTTTGTTAGATAACTGGTTTCATGTTAATCATTGAGAAAGTGATAATGTTTCTTTTGATTGAATTTGCTTCTAGTTATCACACTTGTTTAGATTTGGATAACATTAAGTGTGTTAGAGCTGGGTGATTCTCTAGCCGCTGTTAACCGGGCAGTTCCTAACTACTGTGAGAAGGAAGCAGTTGATCAGCTTTCAGACAATTATGTGTCACTGGATGATCCTGGAACAAAAAAGGTTGACTTTTATATTAAAACTAGAGAGATCTCCTAGCAAATTCAAGCCTTGGTTTTCTAGAAAACCATGTATTTTTATATTTATAGAACTTGGATTTGATAATATCAGGGTGTTTGTCAACCTTGAATAGTTTAAAGTGGTCTGGGTGTTATGTATGTCTAAACATTTGAATATGGGATGCAAAGTTGAGTAACTTCATTCACTGTTAGCTATCTTGGATCTTTATACACACATGCTACAGTCAAACCAGGTGTGCAATGAAATGACTTGAATTTTTTCATTTTTTTCAACAAATACTGACATTTGGGGGAAGCAAAAAGTGAACACCCACTGTGGGAACATCAAGCAGGTAGGATAGAAAGTATCCTGGAGGAACTAACATTTGAGATGAATCCTTTAAATTGATTAAGAATCAGTCATGTTAAAGGCAGAGAGGGTTTTCTAGTAAGAGGGGCAATGGGTGCAAAGGCCTCAGAACTTGTCTGTGGTTCATGATAGCTAAAACACAGGCAATTTTTGTAAGAGTCAGTAATGAGAAGGGAGGTTAAGAGCTAAGCAGAGACGTGATTATAAAAGGACTCTGAGAAACAAACAGGGTTTTAGAGGGGAGGGGGATGGGGGGATGGGTTAGCCTGGTGATGGGTATTAAGGAGGGCATGTACTGCATGGAGCACAGGGTGTTGTACGAAAACAATGGATCGTGGATCACTACATCAAAAACTAATGATGTATGGTAACTAACATAACATAATAAAATAAAATTAAAAAAACCGTATTGTGAGCATATGACTTTATGCTAAGAACATGGGGAGCCACTGAAGTGACTTAAGCAGATGAGTATCTTCACCAGATTTGTATTTTAGATTGATTAATCTAGCTGCAGTGTGGAGAGCAGTTGGAAGGGCCTATAATGGAGGTATGAAGACCACTGAGGAGACAAGGAAGAAATTGTGGGGGCCTAGATTTTGCAGGTACAGGGAAATGGTGGGGAGTGAACAGATTTGAGAGGCTTTTAGCAAGAATGTTGGGTTTTGGCAAGTTACTGGATGTGCGAGGATGACAAGCAAAGGTGACTTGCCTAAATTTTTGATGTAGGCACCGAGATAGATAAGAAATAGAATTTTTTTCTTGCTGGGGGTAAATGGGGTGGAGAGGTGACAAGTTTACTCTATGTAATAATCTGTTGGTATTCTACTGTAGCGTGAGGTAGGGATTGAGGTACATGTAGACCTACTAGTACCCATTTTTTACTATTGGGCAAAAGAAAAGATGGAGAGATGGAGAAAGGAAGAGCGTGATGGAGAAAGGAAAGAAGGAAGGGGACCTAATTAGAATTTACAAGGAAAAAAAAAGCCTTATTCCAACATGTCAGTTGCAGGTACTTAAATAACATTAAATGGGTGCAGCCATTATATTAGTGTTATCATTGCTACAAGTAACAATCAGCCTGCATGACACACAGAGAGAGGGAGTTTCTCCGTAGCTATGCTTTACTGCAAAAGCCATCCTACTTCTATTTCTTTTGAATCCTGTTGCTTTGTGAAAACACCTCAGTTCGGTGAGAAGACATTGTAGGGAACAGTTGACTTGTAAGGTATGCTGGTATATATTTCAAATCCTTTTAGCAATGGAAACAGTATTGCCTATTTTGAGGGTTTTCTATGACAAGTGGAGTCTCTGATTTCTTTTCGTATGCTTAAGGAAATCTGTAGGACAATTAAAAATACATTTTTAAAAGCAATAGAAATAGCACCACCACAAAATACCTGGTAGAATTTATTACCAGAAATTGCTTCTTTCTATGTTGAGGAGAAAGCGGTATTTTCACTCTTGAAACATTTATGAGATCATTAATTTCTCTTCCATTAACTTGTATTTTTTTCAGTGTTGAAGCTGGTCAAATGGTACTAGGGTCCTTTTCTTTTGCATTTTCATTACTTGGAATATATGCACCATATGCTAAAATGTTTGTGTAAAGGTTTATGATACATACATTGTCATTTTAATATATAACTGCTATAGAACCACTTATTACCCATTTTATCAAGCTCTTTTGCCTCATTCCATCTTGACCACTACCCCCACACCTAAGACACAGGTAGCAATCCACAAGCATTGTTAAACCCTCATAAGCTACTCAAAAAGTTTTAGGTGAGTCATATTTCCCAGTTGAAATTTCAGACACTTTCTGTCTGGGCAACTGGGGAGGTACAATGGGATGAATAAACATGCTATTATGTTTGAAAAGGGAGGACTTACTTTAGCTCTTAGCCCACTGTCTTCTGATGTCATAACCCCAGTTTATTTTATTGCAGGTATTGAATATGTGAAAGTTCCCTCTCCAGTCTGGTATGTGGTCAGAGATTTCGATACTTCTGGATGTGGGGTTTGGACGTGGCGTGGTTGATGGTGAGAGAGAAGAGTTTTTGGTTCCCCATTCCAAGTAAGTTGTCTTCATATAATGAGAACCTATTATTTTATCCTGGGAGATACAATCTTTACTAAATAATCTTAATACTACCCCAAATAATACTGACTTACATATTTTATCTGTTTATGCTCTATTTTTACTACATGTTTCATTACAATAAGTAGAGAAATGTCACTGCAATTATTCTGTACAATTTCATGATTAATGTGTACATATAATTAAAATGACTTTATTAAATATTTTTTCCACTAAATAATTTTATTTTTCTTAATGAAAAATACTTTTAAGCCTTCTTATAAAGAATTTTGAGAGTATTCAGAATCAAAGAACTTGATTTATAGCCTATGCTGCTGTATTGAAGACAATACATTTAATAATCTAGAAAGTCTGTGATCAGTCTTAGTAACGGAATTTCCCTTTTTCTTAATTGATTGTTAGGGACAGCAGTAGAAATTCAGAAATTCCCGAATTTCCAGGAAGATTCTTAAATTTAGAAGTTTTTGCATAGATGTTGTATAATAAACAGGATAAATAAAGGTGTTCTTTTTCAAGTCTGAGAGTTTGTATTTATAAATAATATTGTCCTTTAGGCATTAGGCATTACAATTTGGAAAAAAATAATGTCTGTATAAACACATTGGTCAAAAAAAGTTACTTTTGCTCACAAAGATCAATACTTGTGATTGAGGCAGTGAAGCTTCCAAACATGATATTATGAGGTAATTTAAAATCCTTTAGAAGAGCAGTGGGTAGTGCCTGATGTACAGACCCCTAACTGTGAACCTCAAGATGACATCCTACAATTATAGGAAATGCTAGAGGTTAGGGTAGAATTATTAGACTTCTAATACAGTAATACACTTTTCTAAGCATAATGAGCACTGACTCTGTAGCTCAGGTGGGGCTAGGTGGAGTGTGATGATGTGGCCACAGAGAGCGCAATAAAACCAGAGCGCTTCTTTTAGTTTTATTGCAGATCACTATCTTGTCTCCCACCTTCATCCTTCTGTGACCCCAATTTCCTTCTTGTGCTTAGGTGTTTTAATGGAGGAACCTGTAGCTAATAAATTCCTGCTCTACTTTTGATGCCTTCAGGAGTCCACATATTTATCTTGTCCCCCCCCCCCCCACCTTCTTCACACTGAAACTATTTGTTCTGCTGTATTCCTGCTACTCTCCACTGGAGAAATATTCACCTCAAGTGATCCACTGGAAAGTGTCTGTTCAGATTCAATTTGAGGCATATCCTCCTTCAACTCTTCTCTGATCTCCCCTGGTTAGGGCTAACCACTTCAGCTTTGAATCCCCAGTAAATGTACCTATTTCTTTTATAACCACATAATCCTTTATTGCACTGCCCTTCTCTACTTCTACTCCAGACTGCAGGCCTTTCTGGGATGGGTAGCATGTCTTATTCATTCTTATTGCTCCTGTGCCTAGCACTATGTCTAGCCAATTCCAAAATGACAAACATATACATTTATATTTTCTATTTTTCTGGACAGATTATTTAAAATAGGAAAGTCTGATGGGTAGGGAGATAGGCACATCCAGTTCATCACCAAGTTCCACCTCTTTTGCCATCTAGACATGTCTTATTTCCAAGTTTTCCATCTTGCTCTCTTTATTCAAGGTTAGGTTCTCTTCTTCTCTTTGCTGCATATTAAATCTGTCCTCTTGGTGTACTGAACATTTAAAAATTGTTTGGTGGGTAAATGTACATTATGTTTTATTTTTTATTTTTTTTTTACAACAGTAACAACTGTCTTCTAATGGATCCCCTTCCCATTAATCTTAACTCACATTCATCCTTCAAATAGCTGACATAATAATTTATTAATGTACAAATCTTCAATATCCCTCCATAGTTTATAGGATAAATTCTAAGATTCTTTACATGTTACACAAGATCTTTTGTGATCTGACCCATAATTCTCTAATTTCCTTTCTTGTTATTTCTTGCTCCAGCCATATTATACTTTTTATATTGTGCCATTTAGTGCAGTTTCTTGCCTTTGCCTTGCTCTTCTTCACTTTTCTGGCAAACTCCTACTCATGTGCAGGATATTGTAGAGATTAAGAGAGAACAGATACATAACCTGTTTCTAACACCCATTTATAAACTACTGAAGCTTGGGCAAGTTGCTCACCTCTCTGTGCCTCAATTTTCTCATCTGTAAATTAGGGCTAATAATAGTCTCTGCCTAGTAAGTACACAAATGTAAGCTATTATTATTTATTTTATCCCTTAAGACTTAACAAAGAATTCTCCTCCTCCAGGAAACCTTTCAAGATTTCCCAGGATGGATTAGGTTTCCTTCCTACATGCTCCATAACTTCTTGCATATCTCTGTTCTTAGACTCAGCACATTTTGTATGGATGGTATCTTTATGTAACTGCCTTCTCATCAGACCATGAGCCCCTTGAAGGAAGAAATCATATTTTATTCAGTTTAATGTCTTTAGCATAATGCTTGTCCAGAGTAAATTCTTAATAAATGTTTGATGAATGAATGAATTGTATAGTGGGAAGAATTCATGCTTTGGAGTCAGACAGATGTGTTCAAATCCAGTACTTACTATCTCTACATCTA
Organism: Halichoerus grypus; assembly: GCF_964656455.1. NCBI lineage: Eukaryota > Metazoa > Chordata > Mammalia > Carnivora > Phocidae > Halichoerus > Halichoerus grypus. The sequence continues at coordinate 71,006,925 of NC_135723.1, forward strand.
CAGGCAAGTAACTGTTTCTTTATGTATAAATAGGGATGATGCACCCCTCACTTTTAGGATTAGTGATAGTATGTAGTCTACTGGAGTATATGAAAATTGTTGTTATTATTGTTATTACCCTGAAAATATATAATAATTTTATCTCAAAGTTAGAGTTAGTAGGCAGATACACTTTTTACCCCTTGAAGAATCATCTTAATTCTAAAGAATATATACTCTCGTACTTAAGTTTTTCTAAAACTAATCTCCTGTTGAATTTCCCTTGATGTACCCATGGCTTGCTGAATTCCTGTATCGTCTGTTAATACTCAGTGGACATTTAGCATTTTTCCTTGCAGTTTTACCAACATCGTTATGTTTGCTTTGTGCAAATAGATTGTAAGCCTTTTGAGGACAATAATCATGTCTTATATATCTTTTTATTTTCTTCCTATTTCCCTATCCTTTACTCTTGTCCCCTTTTCCAAATAAAAACTAACAGATCAATAAATAAATGTTGATTGATGATGATGAGTGGAAGCCCAAGAGCAGGCAGGGGTAACTGGAATGTTCTGGCTCTGGGAAGGTCCATCTCATTTGAAGTAGAATCTCAGCCAACAGTTAATGCAAAGATTGCATTGGACATGAAGGGGAATATAGAAGAAATATAAGATGGTCCCTTCTCTGCAGGAGCTGACAATCTACTTGGCAAGATAAAGCATGCCCACACTGAACTGTTAAGGAATAGCACTGGACAGAATGTGATGAAGCCTACATAGTGTTCAGAGGGAGAGAAATTAGAAATTCATGCAGGTGAGGTTGAAGTCAAGAGAATGTTGGGAGGCTCAAAGGGGAAAGAGACAGAACCTTATAGATACTTGAGTGCTTACGATGTGCCAGGCATTGTGATGAGTGATGAATGTGTATTCTGTGTGTGTGTGTGTGTGTGTGTGCACCTGTGCATCTGATAGGAACTTTTTATTCATACATTAATTCAATAAACATTTTTAAAAATTGTGGTAAAAAACACAGAACATAAAATTTACCACCGTAACCATTTTAAATGTATAGTTCATATATTTACATTGCTGTGCAAGAGATTTCCAAAACTTTTTCAGCTTGCAGAACTGAAACTATGTACCCACTAAACAAGTACTGTTTGCTGTCTTGCCTTGAACATGTATTGTTTTATCTAATTCTTACAACAAACCTGTGAGATAATGTTAGGAATACTATTTTAATTAAATGAGGCTTAGAGGTTGAAGAAAATTTCCCAAGGTCTTATAATTAATAAAGGTAGAATCACATGAACCTTGGACCAGGAAGGGAATGAACTATTAAGAACCTATGATTTCAGGCAAAATAGCAGAAGAGCTATATTTTGCTTTTATGTGGGAGTTGGTTTCTATGGGACATTCATGGATATGGTGGATTTTGCCTCTAAAATGTGCCATAAAGCATCAGATACTGCTCTACCTTCAATAGCTCTCCTTCCTAGTCTTAAGGTCTCTGTTGTCTGGAATGCTGCTGCTGATTTGAGAACATCAGAAAAATGGTAGTGGGTTCCTGTGTTTGATTTTTGGGCATGCGATCCTCTTAGGACACAAGGTATTGAATGAAGACTGTTCTTTAGAGTGAATGAAGTTGGATCAAGTTTGAAATCTTTCTAGAACTGTTCTTGAAGTGTCTTAATGGAAAGCTGGCCTATTGGATTGATGGTGGCAAGGACAAGGAAGTATGTAGGTCATATATATACATATACATATATATATATATATATATATATAAATATAAATGGAGACCTTGAAAATGATGATGATAAAATATATATATATATATTTTTTTTTTCTTTTTTTTTTTTGCCAGATTTTCAGGTTGACAGAGAGGAGTGGAAGTGAAAATGTAAGAGCCAAATATGGTCCCTGACTTAAAAGAGCTCCCTGTTGGTTGAGGCCTTATAAATAGATTTTTCCTGCTGAGATATATTCTGGCAATAGATTAGGCCACATATGGAGTTCTACAGAGTAGTTGTTTAAGGAAGGCACTGGGGATGGCAGATGTACTTGGGAGGATGAATCAGGATCGGAAATCATTAATTGTGAAATAATGCATTTTATTTGTCAAGCACTATGTGAGGTGCTTTTTATACGTTTTGTCTAATTCTCAAGACATCTTGTGGTAGACATTAGTGTTCTAATTTGACAAACTGTGTCTCAAAAAGGTAAAGATTTGCCCTAGATTGGTTGGGCTGGTTATTAAACTATCATCTCTTGGCTTCAAACCCATTGTTCTATATTTTGCTTTTTGATACTGGGCTGAGTATCTACAAGTCATGTTTCTGATTTGTCAGTTGGTTAAACTCCATCAGTGGGGGATGCTAGAGGGAGATTGCAAGCCGAAGGAGGTAGATGGAACATGCTTCTTTTTCTTTGCTGTTGTTTTCTGTTTTTCTTCTTATTTGCTTTCTGTCGGCTTTCTTTTCCCATAAACAACACCCTAGCGATGCTTTTTTGCCCCCGCAGCAGCACTGTGTTCCACTAGCAGCAGTCGAGTCCAGTTTGCAGCTTTTTCCCAACAGCCGTAGAGCCAGCCCATACAGACCCCAGTACCAACTGGCCCATTTCCCCCTCGTCAGTGGTCTGGGATCCAGCCCCATGTGACTCTTCCTCCTTCTGAGCTCAGGTTCCCCACACCTCTGAATATCCCCACCTCCTTAAGAGTCTGAGTTTCAGCACTATGAGGTCTACCCTCCAGGCTTCTGTTAATAATTCTAACTTGTTTTCTTTGTTCCTCCATTGTTAGGGATGGCCACTATGTCTTACAGTTAATGTATCTATGATACCCTAGAGTTCTCTTTTTGTCTTTTCAGTAACTAATTAATAAATTTTACTGAATTAACAACTCTTTTTTATTCATTTCTTTCTGTTTAAATAACTAATGTGATTTCAATCTCTTGGTTAGAACCTGAAACAATTATATAACTACTCATCATCATCATCGTCATTATCAAGGCCTCCATTTATTATTTACAAGGTAGTAGGACCACATTTCTTTTCTTGCTACCAATCTGGCTGCCTATGGGTTGGAGCAGATTTTTTCAGGGGGCACTGGCAGCTTAATCTTGCTAGCACTTAGTGTCTATAAGCCCTATCTTGATGAAATTTTTTAACCTGTCTGTTTACTATTTTTCAAAGCATTTCCAACAAAGCTCTTCATAAGGGCAGGGACCATGCTTATTTTTTCCCATGGAATCCATAGGGCCAGGAACAGTGTCTAGCATTGTTTGGTAGGAGTTATTAGTATGCATTTATTGAACAAAGAATTGGATAAATGAGTGAATGAATGAGGAGGGCTCAGCTAGAACTTCATCCTTTCCAGTGGATGGATTCTAGTAACTGACCGCCTTAATTTCTGACCTTACTGCTGACTTGTACTTCTCTTCCCATCAAGGCTTGATCTGGAACGCATTATGTTTGACTGAGGCATGACAGCCATTCTAGAACTTATCAACTTCATATTTATTGTTCCCTTCACTGTCTATGTGCTTTGAGCTATTGGCTAGGAATGTGCTTCCAATCAGGTGGCTCTTCCTTGAACCATAGCATTACTGTGGTCTCTGCCTACTGCTAGGTTCCACCCTAGACATCTCTGTGGAATTAACCTCCCCTGAGCATTGGGGAAGTCCCCTTTGGCATTAGGATTTGATTAACAGCCAACCTCTCATACTCTCTACATCCAGCTGGTTAACCCCCCCTGTCTCTGTCCCCACCCCAGCCCTCTACCCGCCAGGATCCAGGCCCATGCTATTCTCTCTGCCAGCCTTTGGAGTTTCTACATGTCTGTGGTTAAGGCTGCACAGTTTAGGATGTTTATGATTCAGATATTTTTCACTGGTCCTTATTATATGCAGCACAAGCCAAGAAAGCAGACTTTCTCCTTAATCTCACCTCAGAGGTGAAATAAAAATCCCTTTCGTGTTTAAACTTTTCCTAGTGACTTTTATGCTTGAATAAACTTTTCCTGGTTATATGACTATTGAAGCAAGGATGCATTAATATATATACCTACATTTGTAATTGAACGTGACTTGATATTATTGCTCCTCAAATTGAAGTCAAATATGATTTTGTGTAAGATTTAACATTAATATCTTGTGTTTTGTTTCCACTTGTTATTATATCTACTGTTTTTATTTTCCAGGCAGAGAAGAACCGTTCATACATAGGTCCTTTCACCTTACTGACTTGCTGATTTTCCTCTCTTTACCTGTAATATCAGAGACTGGTAGAAACTTCTACATAGAAGTTGGAAAGCCTCATATCCATAACAGTATATCCTGTGATGATTTTTCTTCTAATAATCAGAGTTCTGGTTGTCACGTTATACTAGGAAGCTTTTCAAGGTGGGTTGCCTTTGAAGTAACCACACAAATGCTTCTCCCCTCTTTACTCTATGATTATTATTCCACTGACATGAATAAGTAGATGATTGACTTTATGGCCACAACCTGACAGTGAGACCCTACAGAACAGAGATAATTGGAACACAGAGATAGAGTAGAACCACAAGGTTCTACCCAAAAGAGTAGACAGAGGAAGATAGCAACAGGAAATGACCCAGTGAAGTCTCAACAAATAGTTAATGGTAGCTGGGAAGTATAGCTGGTAGTAGGGACCCAGAAGTGAGGTCTGGAGTATAGGCAGTATTGCCTAAGAAAACTGTGGAAACCAGGCAGGGATTTAGATATTGTAGGAATAAAAAGAGTTGCAGGTCCTGGGACAGAGTTTGAGATCTGGGATTTAAGAACCCAGATTCTTACAGGCTCTCCATGTAGGCCACTGAATTATGTCCTAAGAATCTGTAGGTCTTTTCACCTGTAACTGGGGCAAGCAATCATGAACAGTAATCTAGGAGCTGAGTGGGATAGATAGTGAGTTGGGTCTGATTTCCCTGTGTGTAAAATTTAGAAATGGGAACATTGCCATTGGTCAGGGGTTAGATATTGCTAAGGACAAAGGACAAAGATAGTGGTGTTCTTTCTCTGGATAACGTCCCCTCCACTTCATTGTTGTCTGAGTATTCTGTGATATATTGGGAGGGGGGAAAGAATTAGTCAGAAAGGACATGGGAAGTCATTGTAATAAAATATTTCTGAATATCAGTTTTGGTCTGGGGTACTACTTGACTCCTGTGGCATGGATGATGATTTATGGAAAATTCAGTATCTTAAGTTTCTGTAATCTACAGGTTCTCAACTAGGTGTGACTTTGCCTTCTCCTCCCCTGGCCCAGAACACCTGTCAATGTATGGAAACATATTTGTTATGACTGAGGGAAGGGATAGGGAGCTGCTCATAATCCACCTACATCCTGTGCCTCCTACAATGCACAGGACCTCCCCCGACAACTGCAACAAAGAATTATCCAGTTCAAATATTAGTAGTGTCAAGGTTGAGAAACCCTGCTATAAACCAAATGGACTCTGTCCTTCCTTTTTTTTTAAGATTTTATTTATTTATTTGAGAGAGAGAGCGAGAATGCAAGAGCAGGGGGAGGGAGAAGCAGACTCCCCGCTGAGCAGGGAGCCCAATGCAGAGCTTGATCCCAGGACACTGGGATCATGACTTGAGCCGAAGGCAGACACTTAACCAACTGAGCCACCCAGATGCCCCATCTGTCCTTTTATTATCCTGGGATTCTTTGTCACTGTGGACATGTTTCTTGGGCAGTTATCATACTCCTATAAACATTGTAAAGTTATTTTGAATGTGACAGAATCCTCTTTAAGCATACAGTTATCTACTAGATCTCCACAGACTAGCATTGTCAAGCCTTGTCCCCTCCATGTGTGTGTTTCTGTGTGTAGTAGGATGAAACTGCAGATCCTCACAGACAGACATTCACAAGGGATTAACTCATGACGTTGACTTTTGAGACTTTTATCCATCTGAGCTACTCAGTGGAATAGGTACTCTACACAGAGATGCAAAAATGCTTCTCTTTTTTTCCTCTAAGTTTGAAGCTACAATGTGACCTAATATTTGTTTTAATGCTGATTAGTTCCTTCAGTGCAGTCAAAAGCAACAAAACCTGGAGTGAAATCCTGTCATTCTTGCAAACATATTCTCTCCCCTTCCAGGAACAACCTGGAGACTTGGCCTGGATTGCATAGAATCTATATACCCTGGGCTACCAATAAAATGTGTGCTGCCTAGCCAGAACTGAGGAATCTTTGTCAATCTGTTAATCAGTAGGGTTTATTTAGGGATCCTTGATTTTTTCAGAGGAATTTTTTTTGTAATGGAGAATTTCTAGGCCCCTTTAATTCTAGATCACTGAGGGACTAGATGAGTTCATTCCCCCTTGTGTTCAGGTGCCTTATAGTTATCTAACATATAGAATCATGGATTTGAAAAAAACCTGAGAGGGGTTGGCTAACTGCTATATAAAACCAAACCTGTCTTGCTGCCTGCCTGTTTTTATAAATAACATTTTATTGGAACACAGAAATGCTTATGCATTTACATATCGTGGATGGCTGTTTTTGCATTAAAATAGCAGGGCTGAATAGTTGTAACAGAGACTGTATGTCCCACAAAACCTAAAATATTATTTGTTTCTTTATGGAACAAGTTTCTTGACCCCCAATCCAGTCCACCTTCCTCATTTTACAGATGAAGAGACCGAATTCTAGAGAGATTAAGTGACTAGGCCAAGGTCATACTGCCAACAGAATTGAGGTTAAAGCATGATTAATACATGTTTTGAGGAATGAGGATGATGAATATCAGACCATTGACAAGCTGTGTTCTAATAGCAAAATGGGGGAAAAATAAATATGCTATAAGTCACTTTACCTAAAGACAAAAAAACTGTCTTGATTGATTTATTTCCCCCACTGAATCACTCAGTCATCTTTATGCCATTCAGATATAGCTGAAGTAAGACTTGAGTCAAGTGATATCACAATTTTATGCAGTTAGGTTTTCCAAAGAATAGCAGAATATTTATTGGTCAGTCTCCTGTGTCTCAGTATTATATTCCTCAAAAGTTGAATTATTGATAGTAAGTCAGGGAAGACATTTTGGTAATTGCTGAAATCCTGAATGTATTTAGACTGACTAACTGTCCCTGTGTTCTGCTGTGGCACCAGCTGACAGTGATGAAATCTATAGAAGTAGGACACATTTCCATAACATGAATATTCAGGGTTGGTGATGCAAGAATTATTATTAAACCACTGGGAAGGAACACATTCTCCTTATTATTTGATTGAATACTAAATGCTGCCTTTTAAAAATAATTCAGTATAAACACTTTGATAATGAGGAAAGAGGGATGCATGGGAAAAAAAATCTCATACATTTTCCCTTGGTACATAAGAAGGAGATCAAATTGAATTTAAAATATATAGCCTGTCTAGAGGAACTATTTTGGAATCATTAGCTATATTTCATCTACATCTGTGTTATGTATATTGAAGTATAATGTAATAGATGTCAGGGTAGAGCTTGATTTAAATGATGTATATAAAAACAGAATATGTAAAGAAGCATGTTCAACTGTAAATAAAGACCCTTGAAAATTAGTAAAATGCTGATTACAAATAATAATAATTATCACCAAAATAATATTTGTTAGATGTTGGGCATTACCACATTTCTAAGGAAAGATATTTGCTTTTCTGTAAATGACACAGTTTATACTTACCAAAGGGTCCTAGAACCTCTAAGAATCCTAAACACACAACTGAAGTTCCATCATATATGAAGTATATCTGGTTCTTCATAGCAAAGATTTTATGTATGAGAAATAAAAAAGAAAGGAAACTGTTTTCATTCATTCATCCATTGAACAAGAATTAAACTGCTCATGCCAGGCAGTGTACTAGGCTCTGGTCTCACACAAATAAAATAGACACAGAGGCTCCTCTCTTCTAAAAACCCATGATCTAATGGAGGGTGCATGCAAATAGAAATAGAAACAATTTCAACAAGAATGGTATGTGTTCTATAATAGAGATAAGCTTAGGAGTCTGTTGTGCCCAATTTCTCTTTTCTTTTACTAGTTTCTCATCATTTGTTCAAGCTCCTCTCCCCCAATCAGTTTGAGTGGGGTTGTCCTTTAATCCACGATGGAGTTTGGTACCCTTCTATTTTTCTCTTTCGACCTCCTTCTCCCACCTTGAGGGTTTTACCGCTACCCCAATTTACTAATTGGGTTGTGCCTGCCCTTGACTGTTTTCTCTAAGCTGCCCATACCTTTAGACTTCTAGACTTTTTACTTACTTCATCTTTTCTTCTTCTTCCCCCTCACCAAAACTAAGCTGTTTAGTGAGTTCCTATTACTGAGGTTCACTCTATCAAATACTAAAATACATATTCAGTTAAGTCATCTGTTAGGTGTGCCCATTGGCCACCAGCAAATATATCCCAGAATCAATGTAGCATTTTATTTTAAATGGGAATTCTTGATGACTACAGATCCTTTATCCAAATAGAGTTGAGGGGAGCAAGGCTAAAGTTTCAGGCATGGTCATCAAAAGGTGGAAGAGACATTTTTTGGTCCCTCAGGTCACACTATATAGGCAAAGGATAAATGAACAAGAGACTTGGTGAAGCAAGGTCAGTGAGAGACTGGAACAACCAGAGAAGTGTCACAGGCAATTCTTTCTAGCACAATGGCCACTCACCCCATACTTTTTCTTCCTCCATTTCTTAAAAGGATACCAGCTATGTATGGTGCCTGGCGCCATGATATATTGGAAGAATATGGATTTTGGATTCAGACAGTGCTCAAATCAGACCCATTTTCTGCAAAAATAAAAATGCATGTGTGAACATCTAGCATACTGCTTGGCTTCAGATACCAATATGTGTTCAGATCGATGTATGTGATGGTTTTTTTTTTTTTATTTTCCTCCCTTCCTTCCTTCACCAAGAGGGATAATAAGCAGTAGCTGTTTGCACAAGTCTGAGTAAAGAAGCGTTGTAGAGAGAGTAAAAAGTTTTTTTGGAATTGACCTCCACAGGGCAAATTCATGGCAGATCTACATTATTTATTCAAAGAGAGAACTGCATTGTAATCATACTCCTGGATGCATGGGGTAAATTAGTGACAGCTGAACACCTCAGTCACTGTGAGATGGCAACCTGAAATGGGTGCCTCCGAGGGAAGGGGCAGAGACCTCCTCCAAGGTCGTGCAGAAGCAAGGCAGCAGGCAGCATTGCAGGGGAGGCAACTGCTAGGAGAGATGCCTGCAGAGAGGAGCTGTTATGGGATGCTTCTTTTTGAGGTGGGGTGACAGTGTGAATATGTTTCAAGTTGTCAGCCACTGTGGATCCTCTCCAAAGAGCCACTCTCAAAACTCTGGTTTTGACCTCATTCTTGAGGCTTTTAAAAAGCAGTACCCTGAAGCTATTTTGTTTGTTTTCTTTTGCTTTAATGGCTTACAACATTACAACATGGGTTTAAGTGAAGGAGAGTTTAGAGAAATAGAAAGTCACTGATGTAGGCAAAGTTGAAAAGGAAACAGGAGTCATGTTAATTTTACTGACATAACTCATGGCAGAAGTGGCTGAGCTTTTTAGCAGGAGTAGGGCATTGCTGGTAGGTAGTGTGTGTTCACGGTTGAGGTAGCTAGGATAGGATGTGAGCCAGAAACTGTTGTCCTGGATAGGAAGAGGGGAAACACGATTGAAACCACTTCCTCATTGAGTAGAGTACCAGGGATAGAAAAAAAAAAACTGGAGTAAACTCAGTCATAACAAAGCGTCCTTTTTCTCTCCTGCTCCACACAGTTATGGGGATCAACAGCTTTGCCCAAGACACTATAATGAGGTCTGTCACTGTCCATAGATAGACCATCTATGGAAAGATGGCACTGGCAATGATTTCAGAGACAAGTAGATTCATTGCGAGTCATTGGACTCTACCTGAACCACTTGTGAGACCAAGAGGACACACTGGACAATCTCTTGGGAACAGAAAGTTCAAAAAAAGGAAGTGGGCTTCAAGAATGGGACAATCAGTAATGTGATCATGAGACAAAATGGGAAGACAAATAGGAAGCAAAATAGGTACAGGAGCAGCAGGCGCTGGGATTAGAGGCAATTCTAGGATAACTTCCAAAGGGTTGGGATGTGCCAACAATAGTTTGATAATAAATCAAGTACTTTATCAGGGCAGCTTGGTGTTTCCCCCCAGTATCCTACCCCCAGAGCTGTTGTACCATCAAACTATATCTTCTTTGGTCCAGGAGTTTCCTGAGTCTGCCTCCCAAGTAATACCTTCTGAGTAAACCGGAGACTTTACCAGAACCAGATGGGAGCTGACTCTAAAGAGTCTTCATGATAACTCCTCTTGGTCACATTCCTTACGTCTTGGCTCATATAGATAGAATTTAGATTGGGACTCTTTTCTGTCTTCCTGAGGAATGGAAATCATAACTGCATATTTAAGTTTTTGCTGTTACTAATGATAATAAACTCATTGCTATTTTATCACAGGCTTTAAAAAATGATCTTTAAAAAATGATAAGAAGCAAAGAGCATTTGCTTCTTGATTTCATTGTAGACAACCTTATTAAGGACAGTGTATCAATAGTATTGTTCTATTTTGTAGCATAATTAAAGTAATATCTATGCCTTATATAAGAATATGCAAAATACACTGGGTATTATATGTAAACAATGAATCATGGAACACTACATCAAAAACTAATGATGTGATGTATGGTGATTAACATAACATAATAAAATAAAAAAAATAAAAAAAAGAATATGCAAAATAAAAAAGTTGTCACATTTTTGACAAATGCAGTGACAGAATATATAGGAACGTGTGATAACTTACTGTTTTTAAAGGACAGAATTCAATTTTTGGCGCTGAATTGGAGTTGTGATTTGCTAAGTCTAGTGTAGAAAAACTAACTCATTAATCTAGAGCTGAAGGGGATCAGTGAAACAGGTAAGGAGATTTCCCCAGGTAACACTAATGGAGCATGTCTTGTGTCTTGGTGTAGAGCCTATGCAGGCAGGAGAAGCATGAAGAAGCCCAGTAAGAAGACGGTAGACCAGGAAAGGGATAGAGTGGATTACTACCAAGGGCCAAACACTTCTGTTATTCTGATTAGTGAGGAAATGCAGTATTTCAAAAAATTCTTTTTTTTTTTTTAAATAAAAAAATTCTTCTTAAGGGGAGGAATATCTAGATCCTCCAGGGCAATTCTTTCCCTCTCCTGTAAGATCTGCTTATGTCCTGCTGATAGGTTTTGTTTGCCTTCTACTGAATTGCTCCCTCAGGCATTTTCAATACTGTCCCTAGGAGAAGACTGGTCTTAATGGGTAGAGTGACTATTTGGAGGGACTTGGTCCTCATTTGGAAAGTCAGATCATCTACCATGTCCTTCATCACATTCTTGCCATTGACAGTGAATGAAAATTGCTCCTCATGTTGATCCTTGGAACTTCACAGGAGCAGGGCAGTATCCCAGCATGAATAGGATACTGGCACCAGTGACTTTTCAGTTTTTACTGCCCATATCAGTTTGGTAGGGCTGCCATTTAAAAATGGCACAGACTGTTATCTAATAACAGAAATTTATTTTCTCACAGTTCTGGGGGCTAGGAAGCCAAGTTCAATGGGCTAGTAGGTTTGATTTCTCCTGAGGCCCCTCTCCTTCACTTACAGATGGTCTTCTTGCTGTGACATGGTCTTTTCTCTGTGCACATACACCCTTGGTGTTTCTTCCTCTTCTGACCTCATTGAACCTTAATTACCTCTTTAAAGGTGCTATTTCCAAATATAGTCACATTGAAGGCTTCAACATATGAATTTTGAGGGACACATTTCAGTCTATAACACTTCTCATGGAACTTCTGTTGGTGAAAAACATCAGTAGAGAGGTAGCATGAATAAATACAGCCTGATTTTTTTGAGCCACTAATATTTTAGGATTGATTGTTAATGCAGTACAACCTAGTCTATTCAGATTAATAATCATGGCTTATCATTTCTTGGAGTTGAGTAGCAGCATATTATCCTGTGTAATGAGATAGAACAACTTCTAGTAGGCCGTGCACTGCAATGTACCTGCACATAATCAGGTATACCAGACCATCCAGAAAGGATGTTTGAGAAGGGATGGAATTGGAATTGCAACAGTAGTTAACAACTGTTTATTGAGCACCACTGTGTCACGCCCTAGAGAGAGAAGGGACACTATCACTGTCTCACAGCCCAGGAAAAAAGAGATATTAAACAAACATACACATAGGTTATTATTTTATTAAAATTTAGATAAGTGCTAACAAAAGATTATATGTTAGTTTTTATGTTTTCATTTTTGACTTTAAAGCTGACTGGTTTCATGTGAATCAGATCTGGTACATCTAGAAATTAGATGGTATTTACTACACGAACAGAGGTGAGCACTGAAAGTGTAGTGTTGTAGGCAGGATAACTGTGAAATTGTATCAGCTCTTTGCATCGAGATTTGGGAGTCCTCAGCATGTAGATGATAATTGAAGTCATGGGAATGAATGATGTCACCCATGATGATGAGACTAATGTTGGGTGAGACGAAAAAAGAGACAAGAGCAAGAGCCCAAGAACATCACTATTTAAAGAACAGGAGGAGAATGAGGTTCATTCAAAATGACCGAGACAGAACCCCTTGGAGATGTAAGAAGAAAGTCAAGAAAGTAGTGCTACAGAGTCAAATGAAGAAAGTATCTTCAGGAGTAGGAGGGAGTAGACGTTCCTGCCAAGAGTTAACTAATACGAGAACTAGAATGTGCACTTGAGGTTTAGCAACAAGAAGTCATTAGTGACTTTAATAAATGTCACTAGAGCGGTGAAATCAATCTAGCACGTTGAGGTATGAATAGGAGTTGAGGAAATGGCTGTTGGGAATGTATACATCTCTTTTAAAAAATGTGGCTATGAGAGGAATGAGGCAAAGTGATGGTTGAGAAGAAATAGAAATGGAAAAGGTGAATTTTTACATTTTAAATTAGAAAAAGCAAATATAAATTCTAATGAGGGGGGTAGAACCAAGGAGTTGAAGATACAGGAGGGAGGGTATAATCTATAGAGCTGGGTCCTGACCTGATAGGGGCAGATAAGGGAGGGTAAATCTTGTCAAGAGGAAGGACTTCTCTTCTACTGTTATAGTAGGGAAGGATGAGAAGATGGCTGGAGAAGAAAGTTTATAGATTTGTAGCAGGAAACTGAAAGAATTTATGTGTGATGATGTGGTAGTCATTAATGCTGTTGCCAGTTATTTTGGTTTCTCCTGCAGGGCATTTTGGGATTGCATTTCCTTGTCTTCCTGGAGTGGTCATGAGACTTGCTTTGGTCATTAAAATGTGAGCAAAACCTTCTAGGTCATTAGAATGCAAGCAAAACCTTCTCCACTTGGAGAGCCAGTGGGTGATTTGCCACATTCTTTTCCCTTTGCCAAAATGATTAATAGCATTCCAAACAGTGGCTGCTCCATTAGCCAGGATCCTGATTGAGGACAGTGCAGAGCAGACCTGGGTGATCTACAATAGACATATAGTTTGAGTGAAAAATAAACCTTGTTTGTTTGTTTGTTTTGAGCCACTGCGATTTTAGGATTGCTTGTTAATGCAGCATAACCTAGTTTATTTGAACTATAATTATGGTTTGTATTCTCTCCGAGAAGCCAGAATGGATATCCTTCTAAGCTGAGCTGTAAAGTGAAATTGTTATTTATTTTAAAGTCATTCTAGCTTATCAATCACACTTACCAATTTTACACATTTGGTTGGAAGCAGAAGAAATGACTGACATGTTCATTTATTTCAGCATCTTAATTTTTCTCCACATAGAAGCAGTAGTGACTCATAACAACACAAAATAGCTTTTTTAAAATCTGTAGAATAGATAAGTTGTATTGAGCAGTTTTTTGTTTTTTTTGAGAGCGTGCGCATGCGCGAGCTAGGAGGGAAAGGGGCGGGGGGAGAGGGAGAGAGAGGATCTTAAGCAGGTTCCACACCCAGCACAGAGCCAACACAGGGCTCCGACTCGCGACCCTGAGATCATGACCTGAGCCAAAATCAAGAGTCGGATGCTTAACTGACTGAGCCACTCAGGGGCCCCAGTTTTGAGTAGTTCTAAAGTAAAGGACAAGCAGTAAAGTTTTATTGCTAAAAACCTACTTTGGAATATCCTCTGTCTAAATTACCAGAGGTAATTTAGGTAAATAAAAAGGTAAAAGCATGCATGGTGTGACATACAAAGTGAGGGAAGGACTTGTGAGTTTCTGAAGACATCAAGAAGACTTGATTTTCTACCAAAAACATCAAGGTACAGTTAGGGATTTAAGGACAGTGGAAGACCAGAGCTCGATTCCTGATAAAAATATGTAAGAGCTAGTGTGTGTGTGTGTGTGTGTGTGTGTGTGTGTGTGTGTGTGTGTGTGTGTGTGTGTGTGTGTTTAAAGCTAGTGGTTTTATAAAATCTTTTAAATGGATAACTAGTGTTCAGTTAAAAACAATTTCAATACATAGGGTTGCATATACATATATATGAATATGTATATATATTATACACACACATATAATAAGAGGCTTGTTAATAAGAGGCTTTTTGGTGTTTGTTCCACTTTAGTTTAACAGGATTTAAAAAAAAAATTCCTAAGTGAAAAGCTTTGCAAGAAGGAGGAGAAGTAAAATTTTCTTTTACATTAAACTCAGTCAATACCCAGAATCATGCTTATATATGTTTAGTTGCTCAGATTGTTTAGAAACTAATGAAAAAAAGAATTATGCATCTTCTTTTACTCTCCAGTCTCTTACCTCAGATGAAATTCTAGGCCAAGGTATTGACACGGCTTATAATCTCAGAGCTGTTTTAATGAATTTGGGTAGGTTCAGAGGCCCCTTACTAAAGCTGGAATTTATAACAATATTTGCACAAAATAGGAATAGGTAAGCAAGTCAGTTTACCTGAAAAGAAATATATTTTATTTAATTAATTTGGAAATAGCCCATATAGCTCCAAAAATTATGGAAAATGATGATGAACCTCAGTCGAGAATGGAAATGCCAGGGTATCCTGCTTGTATTTCAGTGCAGCAGTTGGTATTTGGCTCCTCCAGTCTTTATTTGGTGAGGGGTCAAAGTTATTAAAAATAGAAACAAAACAAAGCAAAATAAATGAATCAGCAGCAAGATGAAACACAGATCAAACAATCTGAAATAACATAGAAAATTGTTGGCCCCATATTTACAAGTCCAGAGGCATTTTGGGCTTCACAGTTGCCTCAACCCATGTTCTTTTAACTCTCCTTTCCTCTATGTTCATGGTATGTTCTAAGGCTTTAAATAAGATGATGGCCACAGTTCCTGGCTTTGTAATCACCCAAAAAAACATTCCAAGGGAGAAGAAGAAATGCTTGTGTACCATGGTCATATGACACTCTGAATTAATAATAGAGCCTAGGAAAATGGAATGTTCTCTCTGGTTTAAGCTATATAAGAGTCATATCAGGACTGAGTCAGTGTGCTGTTTGTGGAAGGGCTATCTGACAGAAAGAAGGAAGGGGTGAAGGGAGGTTGGTTACAGTCAGGTGACAACAGTATCCATAACATCTGTTTGTATGATTGGCACAGCCTCTGTCACTTTCTCTGCTTGTGCTAAGTTTTGCTGTAGCCCATTTAAGGTGTTATTCTAGCAGCTGAATTTGGCTAGAGAGTCAAGGCAGTGATTTAATTGGGAACCCTTGGAGAGACTAATTTATATAAATATACTTAATTTTATTGCTAAGGAACACATTTCTCAGTCCTTCCCCCTATTCTAAAGAAGGTTACAAAGTGCTCAAAGTTATTTGCTGCAAAGGGAACTTTCATAAGTAGTTAATGAAGTTTCAGTGCCTGAACTGCAGGGTATTTGATTATTGGGAAATCTTGACATTAATCTAAAGCTCTTTCTCAGCTCTCTTACTCTATCATTAAAGGAATCTCCTCATTGGTCAATTTATCTCCACTGATATTGATCTCACTTTATCTATTTTTGGACCTACTAGTGCTTCATTGTGAAAAAGGAAGGCTGTGGAGAATGCAATACAACCCTTTCCACCTCTCTCTATTTCCCATACATATGCAGTGCTTTTCCATGTGGGGATCATTGAATTTAAAGCATCACAAGACCAAGTGGGATATATTTTATTTGAGATATAATCATGTTTTCTTATCATTTGTCCATTTTTTTCACTAAGGTTACCCTTTTTAAAAAAAAATTTATTTAAATTCAATTAGCCAACATACAGTGCATCATTAGTTTCAGATGTAGTGTTCAATAATTCATCAGCTGTGTATAACACCCAGTGCTCATTTATATCACATGCCCTCCTTAATGCCCATTACCCATTTACCCCATTCCCCCACCCACCTCCCCTCTAGCAACCCTCAGTTTGTTTCCTATAGTTAAGAGTCTCTCTAAATAAAATCTTAAAAAAAAAAAAAAAAATAGGGCACCTGGGTGGCTTAGTCATTAAGCGTCTGCCTTCAGCTCAGGTCATGATCCTGGGGTCCTGGGATTGGGCCCCGCATCGGGCTCCCTGCTCAGCGGGGAGTCTGCTTCTCCCTCTCCCACTCCCCCTGCTTGTGTTCCCTCTCTCTCGCTGTGTCTCTCTCTGTCAAATAAATAAATAAAATCTTAAAAAAAAAAAAGAGTCTCTCATGGTTTTTCTCCCTCTCTGATGACGTCCCATCCTGTTTTCCCTCCATTCCCCTAGGGTACACTTTTTATACCCACCAGAATTTGACATTTATGTTTCACTTATTATACCATGTCCTTGGCGTGTGTGGGAAGTCTATGTGGATCAGACATATCTCGATCATTGTTTCACGTCTTTCTCAGCTTTACCTCTGATTCCAGCCACAGTCATGGAGAACAGTTGCTAGCAGATTCCCATCTCTTTTATGTTGCCAGCGCCTCATCTCAAACATGAGCTGTCCGTCTCTTGCTTTCTGCCTTGGGGCTTTTCCAAGTCCACAAGTGTGGACACCTGGGGGTGCCACTTGGCACAAATGTAGGTGTGGGGAAATTAATGCCCCATCAGGGAAAACTCAATCAATAGGCACTGGGACGTGATGCTTAAATGTTTCTCCCTCTCATCCCTCAGGTAAGCACTTTTAAGGTTCATTCTAAATAACACCATGAAGGTCCCTGCAGAATTGAACAGCTGTTGGCTACAGTGTTGGTCAACTCAATAAAGCATTCTTTCAAAAAAGACAAAAAAATTGAAGCATAACTCACATATAAAACTTCACAATCTTATGCATATAGGTTTATGAGTGTGTGTAGGCCATCACCTACACACACTATGTGGCCATCACCAAGTTCATGATATAGAATATTTTGGACACCTCAGAAGGTTAGCTTATGCACCATCTGTTTTTGAATTTAAAATAGATTCATACTGTATATCCTGATCTGGGTCTGACTTCTCACATGCAATATTATGCCAGTGGGGTTCACCTATTTTGTAGGTTAGTGGCTGGTTGTTTTTCACTGTTTTGTAGTATTCTATATCAAACCATTCACTAAGGATTGTTATATTGGCTTTCTTTTCTATCCTGTTTTACTCTCCCTGGTTCCTCACCCCTATTAACTGGAATCACATCCCAAATAGACTACCTTCACCATTTCCCCTCTCTGTACTCGCCTATTCCAAGCTCCCAGGGCTTCTGGGTTATTATTTTGCTAGGAGACAAGGATTCTCATTTAGCTCTGTTCTTTACTTGATATTTGGTACTGGGGTTCAAGTTTCCTCATCTATAAAATATGAGGCTCTCTGGGATGTGTTCTGGTCTCAAATTTTGGCAATAAAGATCTGCAGTTTAAGAGGGGTCCTCGAGGGAAGGCGATGCTCAACAAATGGAAATAAATGGTAGAATTTCATGCATAGGAGACCATGGGGTGAGAGACAGTATTTTTATACAGAGATCTTCCTGGTGCCGTGAAGTCTTATCACCTGAGTAGTTGTCTACTTTGTGACTTCTGAGCTGAGTCAGATGCATCTGCAAAGGAATCACCAGATGGAGAAATCAGCACTTCAGTGTAAGGCACATTTAGAAGGAGGCAAAGATCCTGGAATGGAGGAGCAGTATCATTTGTGGATGTCACCAAGGTTTGCTCTTACTTGATGACATTGTTTCCATGGTAACTAATGCATTTCAAATTATAAAAAATCTGAAGAGTAGAAAAGATCAAATAGAAATACATAACTTCAATTAATATATAAATGTTTGAAGTTATAGATGTGAAACACAATTTTTCAAAAGTGAACGAAACGTTCCAACAATTATGATTGAACTCTGGTGGATGGTGCAATATATTGGTGATAAATCTGTGCTCTGTTAAACAAATTATTTGACCATTCCTCACTTTATACTTTTATGTAAATGATAAAGTGTGAAAGAGATAATCTTACAATCAGCCATTAATTATGTATTATTTAAATGTTTCCTGCCCCTTTTATTTTTCTGCCACTTCATTCTTTATTGGCATTCTATTATAAAAAAAGGAAAAGAAAGTAAAATTAGATGAGGCACGACTATATCCTGCTTCTCCAACAACTCAATAAAAAAGACAATAATCAAGGATAACAGTGAAATTAAAATAAAAGAAAGTAAAATTAAAATGATTTTTATTTTTCTTTTCAATAGTTCTGTCTGTGAAGATATGTTAATTAATTCATTTATCAAGGGTTTATTTATTGAGTATAAGTCAAGAACTAGCACATGCTTAGATACCATAGATACAAAGATGCATAGTTTTTGACTGTCTATTAGAAATATTGAAAATTAGCAAATAATTGCCATCGAGTAGAATAAGCTACTTGAAGTTGTTTGTTCCTATCTGCATTTTTGCTTCTGTTGCTATAATTGCATGACCAAGGAAGTGATAGAACCTCCCAAATATTTAGGGAAATACTTATAGTTACTAATTAAGTATAAAATGTAAAACTTACTGGAATTAAAGAGCTATTTCAGATATTACAATTCAAAAAAGGAAGAAAGCTGAATATGAATATGGGGTTTCATTTAAATCTCTTCATCTGATGGTTCCTCCAGTATTACTAAGTATAGGACTATTTAACTAAAAATTGCTAGAATAGGCTTCTAATATAGAAAATATTATTTTCTTGGGCGCCTGGGTGGCTCAGTTGGTTAAGCGACTGCCTTTGGCTCAGGTCATGATCCTGGAGTCCCGGGATCAAGTCCCGCATCGGGCTTCCTGCTCAGCAGGGAGTCTGCTTCTCCCTCTGACCCTCCTCCCTCTCATATGCTCTCTCTCTCTCTCATTCTCGCTCTCTCAAATAAATAAATAAAATCTTTAAAAAAAAAAAAAAGAAAATATTATTTTCTTAAGTGGGCTTGTTAGAGAAGGGCATGCTTTTTGCTAGGGTGGTCTCTGCTGCTAAGGCTAATCCTAAAGTAGCTGATAACTGTGGCTGTCTGCTGCCCATACTTCCTTAAGCTGGGAAACAAGTCTTTCCTTGAAGCGGAATTTGGTACTCCATGGTACTGCACTTACTATGACTCTCTCAGTTTCATCTGCTGGTTTCTCCTTATCTCCTAGACATCTAAACCTTTGCAATTTCTGAGTCTTTGGACCTGTTCTCCTACAATAATGCCCTTGGTAATTAGATCCCATCTTGTGTTTTTGAATACCACCTATGCTCTGGCCAAACTTAAATTTATATTTCCAATTCGGACCTCTTCCCTGAAGTTCAGGATCATAAATATTCAGTTGCCTCTAGACATCCCCACTTGGGTACCTAATAGGCATTGTGAATTTTGTATAGGATTAAACTCTTGATTCTTCCTTTCCCCTCACCCCAAGCCTATTCCTCCCATAGTCTTCTCCATCTCAGTAAATTAACAACTTCCTTCTTCTAGTTACTCAGGCCAAAAATCTTGATTCCTCTCCATTTTTCACACCCCATATCCAATCCATCAGCAAATCCATTGATTCCACCTTTAAAACATATTCAGAATTTCATAGCTTTTTGCTTTCTTGTCTGCTACCACCTTGGTCCATTCCCTCATCATTTTTTTTTAATATTTCATTATGGCAATGCCCTCCTAACTAATTAATTTCCTTTTGTCTACCTTTACCTTCCTTCTCAGCATTGTAGCCAGAGTGATATTATTAAAACATAAGCCAGATCACGTACCTCCTCCAATGGCTTCCCATCTCATTCAGAGAAGAAACCAAAGTCATCATAATACCAGGCCCTATATGAATGGCACCCCTTCCTCTTAGCTTTCTGTATGTATTCCTACTCTTTCCCTTGCTTCCTCCACTTCAGCCACCCTGGCCTCTTTGATATTTTTCAATTAGGCAAAGCACTTTCCTGCTTGAGGACATATGTGCTCATTGTTCCTTTTGTCTAGAAAGCTCTTCTCCAGATTTATACATGTATACTCACCTTTTCTTTTATATCTTTAATCAAATGTCACCTTCTTAGAGAGATCTTCTCTGTTATTGTTTATAAAATATCAACCCTCACTACCCCCACACAATCCTCTGCCCATCTACTTTATATTCTATATTTTTTATCATCATTGAGCGTAGTCTAATTTTACTTGTTTATTCATTTGTTCTCTATCTCCCCGCTAAAATAAGATCAGTGCGCATGAGTACAGGGAATATGCCTGCTTTGTTCACTGCTAGATCCCAGCTTCTAGAACAATAGTATTTAGTAAGAGTTCAAAACTATTTTTTGAATGACTGAATGAATATAAGGGTGAAAGAGACAGACTGTGTCCCTACCTTCATGAAACTTATACTTGGGGAATTTGTAGCTAATAAACAAGTGATTATAATGAAAAAGTACATCATTTCAGATGTATTGGCAAGATTGGGCAGGTCAAGAGGCATGTTGCTATGCTAGAATGTAGTCTCAGGTCATATTATATGTAACTGACACAATATTTTTAAAAATTGATTTTGAATGTTCTGAGATGGGGTGTGCCCTCTCCAGTTGATCCCCCGCTCCTGATTATATTATACTTCAGAGAATTTATATATTAAACTTACCTGCTTGGAGCCTATAAATATACAAGTCAGTAAACGGATTTAGAATATTCCAAGGATTTAGAGATTCCCTGAAATGTTGAGAAGGGTGTATGCTGAGCCTGAGGTCTTATAAGCTTTAATGTGAATCAGAATACTTGATCTTAAATATTAATGCTATATTTATGGTTTCAAAATACACTGGATAAAGTGTCATATCTTGGACTTTTATGAAAGTCAGAGTAATTTTTAAAAATGAATACATGTCTGACTGCTGTATTTTTAGGAGGTAGATATGTGCATCAAAATGGCAAAACCATATACTATTCTGAAAATGTTAGAGTTTTAAATAGACATATTTGAATGGGCTTATATTTTTGGGGATGAATTGTGTGGAAGTGGAGGTTAGCATAGTTTGTGATGTAACAAATACCAACACTTAGCGCTCACCTTCATCAGACCCTGGCCTGATCACACGTGCA
This sequence comes from Halichoerus grypus, assembly GCF_964656455.1. Classification (NCBI taxonomy): domain Eukaryota; kingdom Metazoa; phylum Chordata; class Mammalia; order Carnivora; family Phocidae; genus Halichoerus; species Halichoerus grypus. Next base: position 71,028,442 of record NC_135723.1, read on the forward strand.
ACTAACTTGTTTGTGGATAGCGAGGCAGCATGACCTAGAATTTAGGAGTGCAGACTCTGGAGTCAGGCTTCTGGGGTTTGAATTCAGGCTTCCCCAGCTACCAGCTAGGTAACTATGAGAAGTTACTAAATCTCCCTGTGTCGTAATTCCCTCCTTTGTAAAATGGGAATGATAATAGTTCCTACTTGGTGGGGTTGTTATGAAGATCAAATAAACTACTTTATATGAAGCACTTATAATAGTGTTTCACAGTCAGTAATTTCAAAATAAATGTTATTCACTCTTACTATTCTTATAATAATTATAGAATATCCAAGAAAATCCTGGAAGATGTTAAACTTTTCTAGACACAAGATACACTGATCAGTCATGTTGCTCTTAGGAAGAAGGTAAAATGTAGAACAATAATCTTATGGTTGACAAAAACATTATTAAGGCTGATGGTATTTAAGTTAATGTGGCTGTGAATTTATGGAATTTGAAAAAAGAGACGTGTGACTTTTTTAAGATGCCAAAGGAAGAACTTTTATAAAGTTGCCTATCTTAAGATCTTACGATTGGCTGCTTTTAGACAAAAATATCTAGCAGCCTAAAAAAATACTTCACAAAAGCAATTTTGTTATAATTTGAAAAGGAAGATTCCATAAATCAGTAATACTTTTGTGTAAAATTCCTCACATATGCTTCATAAGGATAAAGTTGCTGTCTTTTGTGTCCCACTTATTGAGTCTTTGGTAACATCCAGTTGGGTGATAAGCTTTTGGCTATGACTCCTCTCATAGGGTATAACATTTTACTCCATACCTCAAGAACAATGAAACAGCAGATCTTGGGCGAGCACAGTGGGACCAACTGCTAGAGGGAAACTCCAGTTTCTCTCCTGCTCTTGAGGACATAGCTGCCTGTGGAGGAGAATGTGAACAAGGCAGCTGACTATTTCCAGGCTTGGGAAATGGAAATTAATTAACCCTGTCATCTAACTTTTTTACATTTGCCTGTCTTTTCTTTTCTTTCCTTCCTTCCTTCCTTCCTTCCTTCCTTCCTTCCTTCCTTCCTTCCTTCCTTCCTTCCTTCCTTCCTTCCTTCCTTCCTTTCTTTCTTTCTCTCTCTCTCTCTCTTTCTTTCTTTCTCTTTCTTTCCTCTCCTCTCCTCTCCTCTCCTCTCCTCTCCTCTCCTTTTCCTTTTCCTTTCCTTTTTCCTTTCCTTTCCTTCTCCACTGAGAACAGATTTGGGGCCTGCTGATGAGGAGTGGCTATCTCAGAAGCCGGGATCATAGTAAATCAGTCAGAATGAAAGAGGAGGTGTATTGTTGCCTCTTCAAAGACAACAATTCATCTATGTATCTCTTGCCAACATTTAAACTTTTAGAATCAAGTATTTCCAGGCATATTTTTTTTTTTTGTAATTTAAAGCATTCAAACAATTAGCTAAGGTTTTTCTTTCTTTCTTTTTTTTTTAAACAGCTCTTATTTAGTGTAGTATGTTTTGTATTCTTTATTTAAGATGAAGACTAACCAATATAATATACCCATGTGAGCTAATGAACAATTAATTACATAATGTAGTTGAGGGGAGTAGTTATACTAACACCTTGGCAAACATTTACTGTGTACCAAGCCCTTTACCTGCATTTTCTCAGGGAATCTACACAGCAGCTGGACAAAGTAAGCACTACTATTAACTATGTAATAATCAAGGAAACTGAGACTTGAATGCATTCATTGTTTGAAATATACAGCTAGAAGATACCCTGTCAAGATTTGGAATCCAATCTTTTTGGTTTCTAGTGTTTTCTTGCATAATCACTTGTTTCTCAGTAAAAATGCCAAGATAAATGTAGGTGAAGAAATGAACACCATACCACAAATTAGTTAGGGCTGAAAAAAGATACCTACAATGTAAGAAAGGAAAGGAATTCTTAATTAAGTTAAAGTAAATGTTAAGGTTCAAAGGATAGCTGTGTTTCCTGTAGATTTCTATACAACAGAGATTTGTTTGTATGGAAGTGTATAGCTCAATTCTGTGGGAAAGCTTAAAATAATAGAAGAAAGGAAAAATAATGGGAATTTAAAGATAATTCTATTATTATTTGTGCATTTGTTCCTATATGGAAATGGGTTCTACTCATACAATTTTAAGTTCATGGGTTGTTCATTTCTTAATTCTCATGGTTAAATATAGCCTAGCATTTGTCATTAAATTAATGCTTTACTTATACATGATACCACTATTTCAGGATGTTTTCAAATGTTCTTTTCTCTCCATTTTCCTACTGGCCTGTCTGCCATGTTGCAGCCCTACCCCTCCTCTCTCCACGGAGGTTTGTGACAGTGTTGTTAGTCAACTTGTAGTGATCAGGTTGAGAAAGGCCATATAACTCCCCCAAAATGCAAAAGGAACAACAACAAACCATTCACAGGTAAAATCTCTCTCTCCTTTGGTTCTCAAAGCCTGGCATTTTAGGCCAGAGACTTTACATGTATGCATCAGCGCAGAGACATAGAACCTGAGGACTGTGGCTAATACTTTTTAGTGTGTGGTTTCAGCTTCTTATCAAATTAAAAAAATTTTTTTTTCCTCCTCTGCTGGTAGAGGAGAAGAAAAGAATGGTTAGAACATTAAGAAAAATTTAAAGTAATAGTCATTTGTAAAAATGAAACAATGCAGATGTGCCCTGTTCTCCCCTCTCATGCCACATTCTCATTCTTCAGAGGGAGTCTACCTTAATGGTTCATAAATACCCCTCTAGACTTCTAAGCATAAACCAGCACAAGCTTGTAAGTTTCTTTTTATCACAAAAATGGAATCATACTGTACATCATTTGCAACTAGTTTTTCATTTACTCAAAGCTATGTGAGCCTCAAGCCTTTATTTATTTATTTTTTTTATTTTTTTATTTTTATTTTTTTAAAGATTTTATTGAGAGAAAGAACAAGCATATAGGAGAGGCAGAGCGAGACGGAGAAGCAGGATCCCCGCTGAGCAGGGAGCCCGATGCGGGGCTCGATCCCAGGACCCCGGGATCATGACCTAAGCCGAAGGCAGACGCTTAACGACTGAGCCACCCAGGTGCCCCGAGCCTCAAGCCTTTAAATGACTACATAGTATTAGATGATATGTGCAAAAATTTATTTTGTCATCCCCTTTTTTATCCTAATTCAGGTTGTTTCCAGTTTTGCTATTAGAAACAAGGCTTAAATGAACATCCTCCTACTCTGATAGCTGGTGTAAATATTTCTATAGTGTAGATTTCTAAAAGTTCAATTACTGAGTGAAAGATACATGCATTTAACCCTTCCTGAAATATTATCTTAATTGTTTGCTGCCAGAACAGTGTATAAGAGTCACCTGTTTTTGTCATATTCTCACCATCTGTACGTTATCAATCTTGAAAAATGTCAGTGCAACATGTGGAGCATGGCATCTTAATATTTAAACTTATATCTCTTTTACTATTAATGAGGCTGAATATCTTCTGTGGATTGTTGGTTTATATCTTTTATTCATATGTATTTTGGGCTATTATCTTTTTCTTCTGGATATATAAGCATTTTATACATATATATGTATTTATCAGTTAAATGTGTAAATCTTCTCTCCTAATCTGTCAGTTGAAGAATTATTTATTTAACATCTTTTACTTTTTCCCATCCATTCTCCCATGAGCATGTTACTCAGTAGTAAAATAACAAAATATTAAGCAGCAGGACTAAAAAGGGAGGAGAAATAAGCTATAAAGATAATCTGTATGTTGTACAACAAAGTTTTGAGTAAGTGAATTGATTGTGTCTATCTAACACCAAACTAGCTGGTGAGCTTGGTTAATTTAGTAAAATATGAGATAATAATCACAATTGTCTCATGAAGTTTTTTTCTTAGCTAGAATTAAAACTCCTGAGGTTAGGGGCATTGTCCTTCTCTATACTACTAGTGCTTAGCAGAGTGCCTGTTACCTAGGTGGCCCTCAGTAATGATTGACAAATAAGTGGAGTAAAAGAGAACCAGATAAACCAGTGGTCTTCTGTCAGAAACTCAAAATGGAAGAAAGACCTCAATGTGAGACAGGACTCCATCAAAATCCTAGAGGAGAACATAGGCAGTAACCTCTTTGACATCGGCCACAGCAACTTCTTTCAAGATACATCTCCAAAGGCTAGTGACACAAAAGCAAAAATGAACTTTTGGGACTTCATCAAGATAAAAAGCTTCTGCAAAGCAAAGGAAACAGTTGACAAAACAAAGAGGTAACCCACAGAATGGGAGAAGATATTTGCAAATGACACTACAGATAAAGGGCTGGTATCCAAGATCTGTAAAGAACTTCTCAAACTGAACACCCAAAAAACAAATAATCAAGTCAAAAAATGGGCAGAAGACATGAACAGACACTTCTCCAAAGAAGACATACAGATGGCTAACAGACACATGAAAAAATGTTCATCATCATTAGCCATCAGGGAAATTCAAATCAAAACCACACTGAGATACCACCTTACACCAGTTAGAATGGCCAAAATTAACAAGACAGGAAACAACAAGTGTTGGTGAGGTTGTGGAGAAAGGGGAACCCTCTTATACTGTTGGTGGGAATGCAAGCCGGTGCGGCCACTATAGAAAACAGTATGGAGGTTCCTCAAGAAGTTAAAAATAGAGCTACCCTATGACTCAGCAATTGTACTACTAGGTATTTACCCCAAAGATACAGATGTAGTAAAAAGAAGGGGAACATGCATCTCAATGTTCATAGCAGCAATGTCCACAATAGCCAACCTATGGAAGGAACTTAGATATCCTTCAACAGACAAATGGATAAAGAAAAGGTGGTACATATATACAATGGAATATTACTCAGCCATCAGAAAGGATGAATACCCACCATTTGCATTGACATGGATGGAACTGGAGGAGATTATGCTAAGTAAAACAAGTCAAGCAGAGAGAGTCAATTATCATATGGTTTCACTTATTTGTGGAACATAAGGAATAGCATGGAGGACATTAGGAGAAGCAAGGGAAAAATGAAGGGGGGGAAATCGGAGGGAGAGATAAACCATGAGTGACTATGGACTCTGAGAAACAAACTGAGGGTTTTAGAGGGGAGGGAGGTGGGGGGATGGGTTAGCCCGGTGATGGGTATTAAGGAAGGCACGTACTGCATGGAGCACTGGGTGTTATACGAAAACAATGAATCATGGAACACTACATCAAAAACTAATGATGTATGGTGACTAACATAACATAATAAAATAAAATTAAAAAAAAAAGAAACCATAGCAATGCATTCTTTTAATGACTTTTAAACATTGGTAGTTGATATCATACTCATATAGCCAATATGATGTTTTAAGCCTATAATTCTTAGGTAGATGCATTTTTACCATTTTTTGCCAGTTTTAAGTAAGATTTTTTTGTAATATAAATTTGTAAGTCATTTTAAACATATCTGACTGCTTTGCTACCAGGTACTAACATTAATCCTTGTAATTGCCATTTAAAACCATTACATTTTAGGGACGCCTGGGTGGCTCAATCGGTTAAGCATATGTCTTTGGCTCAGAATCCCAGGATGCTGAGATGGAGCCCGAGCCCCAAGTGTCCTGAGTGTGGGGCTCCCTGCTCAGTGGGGAGTCTGCTTCTTCCTCTCTTTCTGCCCCCCCCCCCCGCTTGCATGTGCTCTCTTTCTCTCTCAAATAAATAAATAAATAAAGCCTTAAAAAAATAAAACCATTACCTTTTAAATGCAAACATCCATGTGGAATTCAAAGCAACTTAATACTAAGTGGACAGAACTCTTTTATTGACTTATTTTATTCTTCTGAGAAAACACTGGCATAGAGAAATGATGATTCAGGTGCCTGCGAAACATCATGAAGGGTATTACCACACTGGAGAAAACCTACGTTTTCCTTAGAAAGAAAGTGATTTTGTTATTCCAGGGCCCACTTTTAGTTTCTTCTCCCTCATGATTCATGACATATCCTCAAAGGACATTAGTGACAGTCCTTGAACCTATAAATTATAGGTTGACCACTCTTGGCTTTTACTTTAGAAAGGGCAGTAGCAAAAGTCTTTAGTAAGTCAGCTTGATTGATGAAAATTTGGAAAAATTGCTGGTCTAACATTAACCACTTCAAAATAAAGTCAGGTAGTCAGGACTGTGCTATTATTCCTATGGCATTTAGCTTTGTTTGAAATGCCTGAACGTGTCATTCTGTTCATCCAGAAATGTTTACTGAGCATCTACTATATGCCACATGGTGGGCTAGGTCCTAGAGATTAAAGGCAATTAAGACAAAACATTGCTTTCCAAGGTTTCATGGTTTTACGTACTGCATGGAGCACTGGGTATTATATGAAAACAATGAATCGTGGATCACTACATCAAAGACTAATGATGTGATGTATGGTCATTAACATAACATAATAAAATAAAAAAAATTAAAAAAAGTAAAACAGTGAAGGAAAGCAGAAAAAAAACTAATGATGTATTGTATGGTGACTAACATAATAAAATAAAATTTAAAAAAAGTAATAGTAGCTTTACTGTTTTCATTAATGGTAAATAACATATTCAAATCAATTCCAAGAATAGACATAGATGCAGATTAGGATATGGCCAGTTATTGTTCATCCACTGCAATAGGATGGTGCTGTATAGGAAGGACAGAAATCTGAAATTAGATCCAATAATTGGAGTGGAGCACGTGTTTGGGGTACAAAAAGAGTTGCAGGTGCTGGGAGGAAATCCAGCCTATGAGGCAAAAATGATATCTGAAATCTCTGGCAGTAAGTAGACACATGGCTGTTTCTGGAGAGTCTAACACAGTGATCAGTGAGAACATGCAGTGAGAGATAATTCAAGATCAATAATCTCACATGTCCAGGCAGGTAGGCAGTTGGCATCCAAGAAGTTTGCCAGCAAATCTTGAAGTGAGAAAGGCATGGTTTCAAAGTTGGATTGTAGGGGAAAGTTTAATCCTGCTCAGGTAGAAAGGGAAAAGGGCGGAAAGAGTGTGGCATATTTCTAGTTCTAAGAATATTTTTAAGGTAGATAGTGAGTCATAATAGAACAAGGCAGAAAGCTGGTTAGGCAAACTGGGGCAAACACACCTGTAGGGGGAGCCTTTTCTATTCTTGTACCCTCCACATGTCCCCAAACTCCCAGCTTCCAGACTGTGTACGTATTTCCCCCTTAAGGAGGAATGCTGTCGGCGATAGAACAAATTTAAGGGACCTCGTCAGATCATAGTATTAGAAAGTAGAACTTTCAAAAGGATTAAGGACAGAACACAGATGGGCATGGATTCTCTTGTTTTTTCCTTCCAGAAATAATTAAGCATGAGTTTGTTCAAATTATCTGTGGCCATTTATTTTTCTCTTTTCAGATGCTTTTCTTTTCCCACAGGCCTGGAAGTAACTCCTTTTTGGAAACTGCACTCCCAGTTCCTCTTTCCAACAGCTGCCCCCATCAGCCATGGAGAGGCACAGTGGAGAATGCTTCCTATCTCTCCTTTGCTCCTTTACATCTATATCTGGGGTATGTGGACTCTGGATTGGCATTTTCTCTCTTTGGAGGGACACGGGGTCAAGCAATGTTGAGGAAGCAGCTTTTTCTCAAGTTTTGGTTCAATGTGCTTTAGGTCATTTTGGCTTAAGAGAACAAGCTCACTCACAGGGTCCAGTCTAAATCTCTGTGTTCTTCATTAAATTCTGCCCTAGAGTCTTTGTACTTACTGTTCTCTCTGTCTGTGACACTTCTACCTATCAGATATGTGCACAACTTGCACCTACACTTCCTTTATGTCTCTGTCCCAGTGTCACCTTTTCAGAGAGCCCAGCCCTGGCTATGCTATATAAAATAACACTCACTCCAACTTGAGGCACTCCTATGTTCCTTACACAATTTTAGTTTTCTTCGTAACACATATCACCATTTGATGTATTAGGAGCCTCCTGATCTGAATATCTGATCTGAACATCTGTTTTGTTCATTAGAATAGAGCTTGGTACATAGCAGGTGTTCAATAAATACATGTTGAATGAGTAAGAAAGTTTATATATTAATAAACAATTCATAAATATCTATTAACAACTGGGCCTACTCTCCTGGGCCTCTGGATCCTGTATTCCATAGAGGGTAGAAGTTAAGATGATGGGCCCTGGAGCCTGACCATCTGGGCTTGGTTTTCAGCTCCAACATTTACCAATTGTTTGATGCAGTTACTTACTTTCTCTGCATCAGATTTTCTTATTTATGAAATAAATCCTTATATTATTATAAAGATAATATTAATAATACTTCATAAGTTTTGAGGGTTAAATTATAATGTAAATTATACATGAAAAGCACTTAGAATAGTACCTCATATGTAGAAAAAGTGCTCAATAACTCTTAGCTGTTATTATTATAATATCTAGTTACCTACTCGATCTACTGGGTTGTCAAATAGGCATCTCATACTTGGTATGTCCAAAACAGAACTCTTGATTCCGCCCCCCCAGACTTGTCTCCCCTCTAGTCTTCACCATCTCAGTAAATGACACACTACCAATTGCTCACAAAATTAGATGAAACATCTTTGATTTCTCCCTTACCTGACCCGCCATATCCAATCCACCAGCAAATTTGTGAAGATTCTGCCTTCAAAATATATCCGTTATCTCTTCAACTCCATTACTATCACCCTAATCCAAGATGCCATGCTCTCCCCCTTTAACTGTATCAGCACTCCAACCTTGTTTCTTTTTTCTCTACCTGCTTTCTTTTTTTTATTTTTTATTTTTTTAAATTTTATTATCACCATATATTACATCATTAGTTTTTGATGTAGTGTTCCATGATTCATTGTTTGCGTATAACACCCAGTGCTCCATTCAATACGTGCCCTCTTTAATACCCATCAGCAGGCTATCCCATCCCCCCACCCCGCTCCCCTCTAGAACCCTCAGTTTGTTTCTCACAGTCCATAGTCTCTCATGGTTCGTCTCCCCCTCCGATTTTCCCCCCTTCGTTTTACCCTTCCTACTATCTTCTTCTTCTTTTTTGTAACCTGCTCCTTTCTAATCCATTATCATTTAGAAGCCACAGTAATTTTTGAAAAGACTTCCCTGTTCATGTCTTTCAGTGACTTCTCATTGCTTGTAGAAAAAAAGCCAAACTCTTTACAGTGGCTTACAAGGTCCTGCCTGATGTCAAACCTACCTCATTCTCCAACATCATTTTGTCCCATGTTCCCCTTGGTCTATAATGCTTTAGCCAGATTGGCTGCCTTTTCTCTTCCTTGAAACGATTTTCTACCTTTTATTGATTCGGAGCTTCTGCATTGATTATTCCTTTCATCTGGAATACTGTTCCCTGAGTTCTTGAATAGTTGTTTCTTTTCATTCATTCTGCAGGTCTTAGAGCAAATGTTACTTGTCTCTCTGCAGAGACCTTCTCACTATATTCTTACTAAAATTTGAAGATTAAATGTTTATGATTATATGATATTTTAACTTGAGTACCCTGCTTTAGTGAAATAATTATTCTTATCAGTGACTTTCAAGCTTTTGTTTTCTCTTTGTTTTCTGTCAATAAGCTATTATATTGAACCCTATTATGTAAAAATGATAAAAGTAGGACTGCTTTGCCTGCATTGGGATGGAGTGAGGAGTGAGGAAACATTCCCATCTGCTCATCCTTTTTGTAGCTCCCTAGAGTAATACTTTTAGAACCCCAGTTTGAAAGCCAACAGTCTGCATAATCTATACATAAGTTAGGTGAATTTTGAATAGAAAGATGACCACGTAAGATGAAAGTATCTGGCCAATGTAATGAAGTCTCTAGAATAAGAGTTTCTTACTACATTGTCTTAAAATTTTATTTTCATGCATTTGTTCCTACAACTACTTTTTTTCTTCTTTAAGGTCAGTAATATGTATCTTTGGATTTTTAGCACCTAAGACCTAGCCTTGCATTCACAAGGCACTCAGCAAATTATTGACTAATTTTAGTGAATAGATAAAAACAGACAAAGGTGAATTGTATAACTTTGGCTTTATGCTCTTTCATGGCTTTTACAAAAGTTCCATGTCATAACCTCATTTCACATTTTGTGCCAGTAGTCTATTCAAGCATGGTATGTTTATGACATGCCTACTGAGTACCCAGAGGAGCTAGGTGTCTTCCTGTGTCATGAGTTTTTTGTTTGTTTGTTTGTTTTACCTAATTACAAAAACCCTTGAAAGTAGCTATTACCCTCATTTTTATATATAAAGAGGTTCATAGAGGCTAATTAATTAGCACCTTGTTAAATGGAAAGGATAGGATTAAAAGCATGGTCTTTATGACCTCAAAGTCCATTCTCTTTATACTATGTAAAACGAAAATATAATTTCCTTATCAGTACAGAAGAATCCTAAAAGAACTATGTTAGGCTTGGAAGTCAGAATTTTTTTTTTTTAAAGATTTTATTTGTTTATTTGACAGAGAGAGAGAACACAAGCAGGGGGAGCGGCAGGCAGAGGGAGAAGCAGGCTCCCCACTGAGCAGGGACCCCGATGTGGGGCTTGATCCCAGGACCTTGGGATCATGACCCGAGCTGAAGGCAGCCACTTAACCGACTGAGCCACCCAGGTGCCCCTGGAAGTCAGAATTTTGAAGGCATTTAAAAGGGCACAGATAATGTTAAAGAGCAAGTCTGATGATACCTGGCTTCTTCAAAATATTCTCTCTTTATATTAGAATTTTAAATTATGAATTATGTATCATTAATAAAGTGACATTAAATTTTTTTCACTTAATTTTAGGCTCTTTTAAGGCTTGAAAAAGAGCTCTCCTTCAGCACCTTCATTCCACAAATGTTAGCATTAAAAAGTGCTCTAATTTTACAAGTCAAGAAGCGTAGGCCCTCTGAAGTTGTGTATTACCTAATTTTGCACCCCTGGTTAATGATAGAGTTGAGGAAGATAACTACTTAGGCATAACCGGAATGAGATGCATTGTGGGAGGTTTTAATTTTATTTATTATTTAATTAATTATTTATTTTTATTTTTTAAAGATTTTATTTATTTATTTGAGAGAGAGAGAGAGAGAAAGAGAAGCACACATGCGGGGGGACAGACAGAGGAAGAGCGAGATTGAGAAGCAGACTCCCCGCTGAGCAGGGAGCCCCCTGGGAGGTGGGATGTGAGGCTGGATTGAGGCTGGATGGGAGGCAGGATGCGAGGCTGGATGTGAGGCTCGATCCCAGGACCCTGGGATCATGACCTGAGGGGAAGGTAGACACTTAACTGACTGAGCCACCCAGGCGGCCCTGCATTGCGGGAGGTTTTTAAAAAGCAAATGATCTACTCTAATTTCTAGTATCATATGCAGCATGCATTCTTCTAATGAGTAATAAGTGTGAGGTAAGAAAAGCAAATTTATATTTTTGTAAGGCAGTAATCCAATAGATATTTAATCCCTGGGAAAATGTTAAAATGCTAACAGTTCAAAAATGGAAATATTCAGAAAACTGGTCAGACAAAAGATAACATTATCAAATTAAACAGAGGTAGACTTGCTAAACTTTTTCTATATATGATTTAAAATCACACTTCAAACATTGTAATAATATTTATTAAAAAATATGGGGAGGAAAGCAGAGAACAATAATACAATATAATAATTCAAAGAATTGAAGGTCTTTGAAAGAAAAAAAGGGAACTATTTTAAATTAATTCTGTCATTCTTTCCATAGATATAATTGAGTACCATCTCTATCTCTATGTCTGTATACCTCTGTATCTCTATATCTATATGAAAGGTTTACTTTCTAAGGAAATTAAACTGTGCTTCATATAGGTCATGCCAATGTAGGGTTATTACCAATTTTGAGAGTCATGGTGCCATTATACCCTATTGTCATGAACCCTGGAAGTAGGTAGCAAGCATTAACTTTTTTTCTTTTTGTAAATGAGAAAATAGAGGAAATATTTAATCAATTGTAAATTTAATCCATAATTCACAATGATATTAACAATACAATTGTTATAGATAAATAAAAACTATAAAGAATAAAGGAAAAGAAGTTGATTCTATAGTTTTGAGGTTTCAAGACTAGCTGTCTGGGGCAAACATGACCATCAAAAGGGAGATTGGGGACAAGTGCTGGTTTTGGAAGGAGGGTGATGGGATCAGTTTAGACATGTTGATTCTATGTAAAAGGGAGACATCCAAATGCAAATATTCAGTTAGAAGTATGGAAGATAGTAGGACAGAAGTTAGAGATTTGAGAATTAAATACACAGAAATGACCTAGAAAGTGCCAAGAAAAAAAGACTTTTTAATTTTAAGGAAAATCTTAATTTGGGGTTGGAGTAGAAAGAGGACCATAAAAATAGGTAAAGGAGGTATTTTAAATAGAACGTTAAAGGTGAAAGTATAAAACAGGCTTACAGGAGAATCATTCAGAAGAGTCGGGAGGTCACATAAGAATAAAGGAGGAGAGCATTTCACAGAAGAATTGGTAAAATCTGAAGCAAGAAAGTGAACTAATACTTCAGAAATGTAATAATTAAGATGGGAAGTCATCAAATCATGTTTGGAACCAGGCAGACTTGCCCAACATTTACTGGCTAAATGACTTTAATCGTACTGGGCTCTTTTTACTTATCTGTAAAATGGTGGTAATATATACTTCTTAGGATTATTGTTGACATTAGAGGTAATGTAAAGTATCTGCATGTAATTGGCATATAATAGAACATAACCAATATATTTTTGACCTATAGAAAAGTTTTCAGATTGTTTTAAGACAATCTAAAAGATAAAGATAAAGTGTTTTTGTTTTTTTTTAATAACAATTTAGCAGAAGAAACAGACCTGATAATTTAAAGGGAAATAATAGTAATTCCATAGGGAGAACAATGTTGTAGGTACTTGTTTCTTCCTCTTTCTTGACAGGGCTACAATTCTCTTTGGATGCACTCCATGAAGCCTGTGTTTCTGAGAGGAAGTTGACTTCACCCCCAAACAGACTTCGGTCTTACTTGTCTCAGTCAGAGATTCCCAAATCTCTTGGTTCCCAGGGTTCTTAGTATCTAAGTAATTTAATCATAATGTCTCTAGGCAGAAAGAAATATCTAACAGCTCCAAACACAACTTCTCTAACCTGGAATCAGATTATACATCACCACCTTCATTACTTCAACCTTATTGATTTTTGTGCAGTTCTTGTTTTTTATTTTTACAATAACAGCTGCTGAGAAACCAGCTTCTCAAAGGTCTGAGATCATTGAAAAGAATGTAATGGGTTGTAGTGTTGAAAGGGTGAATTATCTTGAGTTAACAGTTTGTGTGGTATCCTGCAGATGTTGAATATTCCTGTATTGCCATCAAAAATATACTCAAGAGTGCTCAAGAGTGCTCCTTCATACAGTTTTGGAAAACTCATGTCTATGTGTAATTCTATACTCTGCCAGTGATTGGCTCAGGAGTAGGTATATGGCTTAATTTCAGCAACTAAGGCAGAAATAATGACTTTTTAAAAATGTAGATTTTGTTATTCATGTATGGTGAGGCCAATAGAGTGTTTATTTCACGGATACCAAAAGGAGGGGGCACACAATGCCATGAGGGACCACATGGATTTGGTCAGGCAGAGGGAATGAGGAGAAAATGTGAACAAGAGGGAATGAGGAGGGAATGAGGAGAAAATGCGAACAGGAGCCTTTATTGTGGTTTCCATATGAAGGAACAGGCAAGGCAGTGTAAACAGGTTTAGGATTGGCTAGTCTGAATAATTCTGGTGGGTTCTGGGGCATTAGGGCCTATCCTTAGTTGTCCTGTACTGGCCCTGGGGTGATTAGGGCAGGGGAATAAAGGCCCTGAGTGTAAGAGCTCAATAAAAGAGGTGATTGAGGGTAAAGGTCAGGATTGGTTGGTTTGTATATAAAAGGACACACTTGGAGGCCAGGCTTTTGCTATCTTCAGGAATTGGCTAGCACTCTCCAGGGTCAGCGTTGTGCCAGATGGCAAAGCATCAGAAGCACATGATTAATACAATGACGCATCTGATGCTTTTACCTGGTGCTTCTGGTACAGCTGTGGAAGTGTTCCCCTTTTCTTCCTTTGGAGGTGTGAGAATTAGAACTGATGCCACAGTCTTGCTACCACCCTGAGGATGAAGCTGGGACAGGGAGGTAGATGGACATAAGAGCATTGCAAGACAACAGAGTGGAGTAATTTGTATTTAGTTTACCCTGACCCTTGTCAGACTTTAGACTTTTACTTATGTGAACTAATACATTTTCTTACTGTTTGAATTAGTTTATTGTTGCTGTTTGTTATTGTTGTTTTTAGATTTCCTGTTACTCTCACCTGTGCTGTTCTAACATTTACAAAACCACCATGTGAAAACCCACAGGATCTATTTGGAAGGGATTAATTTTCGATAGGAAAGGAGAAATTTTCCAAGTCTGCTTTTGGTGGTATTAAGATGTGTTACAGAGGTTTGTTGAATGCCCTCATGGAATAAAGGGAGAATGCAAGGCTTTTTATTTGCATTTGCATTCGACAGATAACCGAGTTTGCTGACCTAAGTGTAATATCCTTTTTCAAAAATCATTCTGAAATCTCTAAACACTGCTGGATAGGAGAAAGTTATGTAGCATTTCTATAATAATCTCCCATTTTCAATATTTCATACTGGGTAATGGAAATTCATATGGAGATGAAAAATAACTTACAGGTTTTAGTGTAGGAAAACTATTATTTTCATGTGATGAGATGGCTACCAGGGAACAATCTGAATCAAACCCATTTGTTCAGTTTATACTATATATATGGGGAAAATAATAATATTCCCCTCCCCCAAGATTCAGCAGTTATGTTAATAGCCCTGTTAAGTAGCATACCTAGAAGTGTATATGTGTGTATGTGAATTTGTATGTGTATGTACACAGAAACACTTCATTTTTTTATTGAAGTGTAGTTGACTCACAATGTTACATTAGTTTCAGGTACACAACATAGTGATTTGACAAGTCTATGTATTATGCTATGCTCACCACATGTGTAGCTACCATCTGTCAGCATACAACAATTACAATACCACTGACTATATTCCCTATGCTGTACTTTTATCTCGGGTCACTTTTTCATTCCATAACTAGAGGCTTGTATCTCTCACTCCTCTTCACCCATTTGCCCATTTCCCACCCTCCTCCCCTCTGGTATTCATAAGTCTGTTTCTGCTTTTTGTTTATTCATTTGTTTTTTAGATTCCACATATAAGTGAAAGCATATGGTATTTGTCTTTCTCTGACTTATTTCACTTAGCATAATACCCTCTAGGTCTGTTATCACAAATGGCAAGATCATATCCTTTTTTATGACTGACTAATATTTCAGTGTGTGTGTGTGTGTGTGTGTGTGTGTGTGCATGCACTTGTGTGTACACCACATCTTCTTTATTTGTACTTCTATTGATGGACACTTGGGTTGCTTTCATATCTTGGCTACTGTAAATAATGCTGCAATAAACTAGGGGTGCATGTATCTTTTCAAATTAGTGTTTTCATTTTCTTTGGGTAAATACCCAGTAGTGGAATAATTGGATTGTATGATATTTCTATTTTAATTTTAAAAATTAAATTTTATTAAATTAATGCATTCACATGGTTTTTAAAAAAATACTACCAAGGGGTGCCTGGGTGGCTCAGTCGTTGAGCGTCTGCCTTCAGCTCGGGTTGTGATCCCGGGGTCCTGGGATCGAGCCCCTCATCGGGCTCTCTGCTCTGTGGGGGGCCTGCTTCTCCCTTTCCCACTCCCCCTGCTTGTGTTCCCTCTCTCGCTGTGTCTCTCTCTGTCAGGTAAATAAAATATTTAAAAAAAAATACTACCAAAAGTGATTATAATGAAAAACAGTATATTCCTTTACTTACATCCAGTTTCAGTTTTCAGGGTTAACAGCTTTTAGCTCTTTCTTCCTGTGATTGCCATGTTTTTCTATATAATATTTTTACTGTTGTGTTATTTGGTGACTTGTTTTAGTTTCTGTATAGTGACTTTTTATGATTTGCATGTTTAACCTCCTTGGACTTACACTTCCCTTCCCATATCCTCCTAATGTAGTTCTTTCATTCCTTTGAGTTATCAATAACATCATTATGACAATATAAATACTGTTTGTTGAGTTAAGAAGTATAGTAAAGTTGCACTAAATAATTGCCTTATTTTTATTTGCCTAATTTTTTACACATATATTCTTATTTTCCATATACTTCATTATATCATTTAGCATATCATCTCTTTGTCAAATCTGTATTTTTCCTATGAACCTGACAGAGATTTTCTTCTTCCTGATTGAGTTTAGACTTGTCACTTTCCGGGCCTGTTGTGCGGTACTGCGGTCAAGCTGTAGGTTTTCTTTCCATTCTCCCATCATTTCCTGAATCCTATGCCCTCTACTTTCTAGGTTTTCTCTCACTTTTTGCTAAAGCACATTCTCCAAGAGAGGTAGTTGCAAGGTAGTTCTACCATAGTAAAGATATCTTTTATTCTGCTTTTGAGTTGGGTCTAGTTCGAAAAAAATTCCTCTAGAATTTTGGTCATTCTCCATTTTCTTCTGACATTCAGTGTGTAGAGAAATCTCATACCATTCTGGTTCTCTGGTAACTTGTCCTGAAATTTTTCATTAATTATTTTTTATTGTATCCAACTGTCAGATCCTTCTATTTTATCTAAGCCACGGTTGATTTGCTGTAACCATCTAACTGATCTCTCCATATGCCACTGGTTGTTTTCAACATGGTAGTCAGACCTGTTCCTTTACAACTCAAATCTTACCATGTTATTTATTTTTTTTACAAAACCCTCCTTGGCTTACCATCTCAGAATAAAAGACCTCATGTGATCTGGCCCTCATTTTTTTCCCACTCCACTTCTTGCTCTTTCCTTTTCTGCCACATTGTCCTTTTTCCATTGTCACTTTTCATTTGACTACCATGTTTAAAATTTGTTCAGTTCTTGTATGTTCATTCATCATTTTCTGTCTTTATTTTTCCATTTCATATATTATATATCTTACATTATTTATTTTCAGTCTTTCCCCCTATGAGAATGTAAATTCTGCAATGGCAGTGATGTTAGTCTATTATTTCTTCCCTGTTGTATTCTTTTTTAAAATTTTATTTGTTTTAAGGATTTTATTTATTTATTTGTCAGGGAGAGAGAGTGAGCATGCACAAGCAGGGGGATCAGCAGGCTCCTTGCTGAGCAAGGAACCTGATGCGGGACTTGATCCCAGGACCCTGGGATCATGACCTGAGCTGAAGGCAAGTGCTTAACCAACTGAGCCACCCAGGTATCCCTTCCTTGTTGTATTCTTAATACCTAGAAGAGTGATGACTTACTGTAGAACTGCAGTAAATATTTTTGATTAAATGATAAAGAAAAGTTAAAAATCATAAGTAAGAAATAGAGGTAAAGCAGGAGATATAAACACCAGCACAACTAGTGAGGAACACTAATGCAGCCGAGTGCAAAACTGGGCAAGTAGAATAAATGGATTGCATAGTTTTCATTGTGTTATGGTAACAAGCATAAATTTTATCACAGGAAACAACCTTTATTCCTGGACGTTCTGAGAAAAATTTGTCATGAGAAATTTTACATAAGGGCATGGGCTAAATTTAATAATTATAACAAAAAACTTTCCCATGTTATTATTATTATTATTATTATTATTATTATTATTATCTCAAAGTCAGTTTTGTCTAATTTAAAACAATTCTTTAGGAAGTCAGAGTACCGTTGTTCTGGAGAGGTAGTTTAATATAAGGATAAAGTCTGAAGAATCCAAAGAATAAGTATTTGTCTACCCTTCAGAATGTCTTTCTCAAAATTAGCTATTTCAGCCAAGCTTTGGAAAATAGTCAGATAGCAGGTTAGTCATGACTGAGGTCTCCAGTGAGAATTGAAGTGCAGGTGATCTCTGTTTGTAATTGAAAGGAGATTCACATCCTCTAGATATTTGTATGAGTGGCCAAGAAATTTTGTGGAGGAAAAGACTTTTGTGTTTTTGCATAAATCTGTGGGAATGACCATCTGGGCGGGGGGGCAGGAACTTTTTGTTGTTGTTTCTTTTATAGAAAGCAATATTTGATCTGAAAAAGAACCCACAATGAAACTTGCTTGAAGTCCCAAGCTTCTGCACACAATAGCCAAGTCAGAAGCACAAATTTGGGAGCCATTGGTATATAGGTTATAGGTATTGATTCTATGAAGACACATAAGATTATGAGGAAGAAATTTCTAAGGTAGAAATATGGCTATGATGAGATTGTTGCAGAATATAAGATTTCATAGGAGATATATGGGACATTTAGTTGCCTTTTGGTTACTTGACTTCTGAAACTCCTTCCTGTGCTTAGGTAATCTAGTCTTTTATGGGGCAGTATTTGGGACCATTGGTGAGATGGTGTTAGAAGCAGTAGCTACATCTGGGCCACAGAAGCAGCAATGACGCTTGTTTTAGAAATGACCTTGTTTCTAGAAAGCTGAGTTGTTAGTGGTGGCATTGCAGGTTCTCTTGTCTGTACCAAGGGCCAATGACAGAGGTGTCTTCATGATTTTAAGTGTTGTTTCTCCTTCATAGCCCACAGACATATTTCTAAACAATTTGCCAAAGTGATTTTCCATTAACATTTCCACCAATTAATATCTCCACTGTAAGGAGAGCTGCAGTTGCTCAACATCTTCACCAACACTTGGCATTCTCTCTGATCATGCGTTTTTAATAAGTTGTTTCTCTTTAAATCTGCCAATATTTTTGTTGTTGTTGTTGATTGGTTGATTGAAACTAGGAACCATGGTTGATGCCAGAAGGGAGGCATACAGGATCAGGGAAACATAAGCAGGAAGTATAAAGTGAAAAGGGAAGTCCAAAAATGTAAGAGAGAAGTTTATTGGTATAAAGTCTCAGAAGATGTGGGTGTGGAGTCTTGGAGTGGGAGCAAGGGCATAAGAAAAGCCATTGGAGAAAACAAAAATGTAGAGGTAAAGTAAAAATAGAACATTTTCATATAGAAACCTACAAAATAGTAAAATTTTAAAACATTCAGAGTAACAATTAAATTTAAAGACCTTAAAATTTTACTTGAAATTAATTTATCTGTAACTAGGACCCCCTGGAACCTTAGATAAGCCCTTTGACAATGCATAGACTGATAATTAAAGTGTACTTTTTCTTTTAAAATTTTTTATATTCCTTGATTTCTCACATAAAATTATGAAATTATTAATTTTTCAAAATAGCCATAACTCTAAGAAGCACCCATTCTTTTCTCATTGTTTCCATTTGGAAGGGAAACTTCTCCTTCTGGAGTTACTTTCTTTAGGACTTTTATTAGTTCCCTCCTTCAATATGATCCTTACTTTGCTTCCTATTGCTGCTGTAACAAGTTACTACAAACTTAATGGCTTAAACAACTCAAATTTATTATCTCACAGTTCTGGAGGTCAGAAGTTTGACTTACATTTCACTGGGCTAAAATCAAGATGATGGTAGGACTGAGTTCCCTCTGTAGGCTGTAGCAGTAAATCTATTTCATAGTCTTTTCAGTTTCTGGAGGCTTCTTACAGTCCTTGGCTTATGCTCCCAATCCATCTTTAAAGCCAACAGCATAGCATCTTCAAATGCCTCTTTAACTCTGACCTTCCTGCCTTTCTCTTTCACTTATAAGGACCCTTGTGACTATATTGGGCCCACCCAGATAACCCAGGATAATATCTCCATCTTGAGGTTAGTTGATTAGCAATCTTAATTCCATCTGCAACCTTAATTCCCCTTTACTGTATAACTTCACATATTCACAGTTAGATATGCTTTTTGTGTGATGGTTATTCTGCCTATCACACTCAGAAGGGAGAAGACATCCGTATTAGTAGTGAATTTTATCTGCCTACTATAGATCTGTTTTGGTCTTTTTCTTGTGGGTTCTTTTAAGGACATTTCTTTTAATAGCTGGAAAAGAAGAGATAATGCCAGTGAATAAAAAAATTCAGGCCTCTGAAGCCTTTCTTCACAGGCTGTCTTTGTGAAGTTTCATGCAAATAGTTCAGAAGTAACATTTATCTGCTGTGGTCACTAATATCTACATCTACTCCTGAAAAGGGTTGCAAATTATGAACTTTCACAATACTCTATAATCATCTTCTGTTTTATGTATGCCTTACTATACCTTAATTTACTTGTCAGTAATGATACTGTTACCCACCGAAGAGAAAAATAAACATTGAAAATCCTGATCAGGCACAAAGTATGCTATTGGTATAAATCTCTAATAAAACTGATTTAGCTTTCAGATTTGAATGGATAAAAGCTGACATTGACCTTAGTATTCAGTGCTTGGTGTATATTTTAAAACCCAGTGTTATTATGAATTCTGGATTCTTTATTGAATAGCACTAATTTTCATATCTAATTTATGGGCTACCAAAGGTTTTCTACTAGGTTAAAGTGAAATAATTACCACAAGTGATATGAACTACAGAATTCTATTTAATTAGGAAATTCAATTTCTCTTTTTACTCATATATTACTATTAACTTTCACTTTTGTCTCATACATAGGTTTTTCTAGAGATAGTTACAATGAGATTTGACCTAATATGGCCTATCCATTGTCAGTTATTGTTCTTAATATTTATCTTTAGAATATGCAATATATACATGGAAATCAAATCATTTGTCCTTGTTACAACTAAATAGAGATTAGATGTATGATTTTTCCTAAGATTAAGTCACAACCATAGTAGATTAATTTTAGCATATTGGAAAGAAAATAATATCAACACATTGACTACTAAAAATTTGATATGCTTATTTATGGAATTGTATTGAGGGTAAGACATTTAAACTATGCATCAATCAGATCTGAACTATTTTTAAAAGATGGTTTGATGTATAGAAAGTATATTTGTTCTTCAAATTTTGCTTTTATCACTTGTGTTTATACCATTATTATTCTATTCCTTTAATTTCTATTTCTCTCCAAATTCTCAGGGAAGTTATTATTGCGTATCTCCTTTCATTTAACCACATATGGTAATATACTTAGTTTGAGATACTACATTTTTCACATAATGTTACGCTGGAACTTTTTTCTATGCCATTTTAAAAAAGATTAAAATATATGAGTTTTAATATTTGAATAATAACTATCGCCTTATCGTTATGTTGTTTCCAATTTTTAATATTATAAGTAACATTGAAAAGGCATTTAAACCTTTAAATTTATGTCTGAAATCATATCTGGACAACAATCATAGGTTTTCATATGATGGCCTCATTCTTAGTATTTTTCAAATTGTCTCTGATCATAGTTTTGCTTTGAACTAATGGTTATTCAGGAGAGTGTTAGAGTATTTTCAATTACCAAGTTTTAATTTTTCTCCATTGAGCATTAAAAACAGGTTCCAAGCTTTAGTGGATTATAGTCAAACTGTGTAGTTTCTGCTTTTTGGAATTTATTGGGAGGAGGTTACTTTAAAGTTATCAGAGTCGAGAATGAAATGGGATCTGTGAAGTCCCCTGAGAGTGAGATGAAGAATTTTATTAAACTTTTTGAAGTTGCATCTGAAATCCTCTTCTCCTCCTCTCCCCTCACTGCATGTCTAGTTGATACTGTAGAGATTAGATACAGTTTATCATTATTAATTTATGTATTTTTCATTATGTTCATTTTATTTTAAGAATTTTTTACAGTTCCACTTGAAGGAAATGTCTGGATTATCAGAGGATTTCTTTTATATTTGTAATTCAGGAATTTGCCGGGAGTATCTGTGTAGAATACTTTTGATTTTATTTAGATCTGGGGAGTCACATCTATTTGCATATTCAGTTTTTTCAATTCAGGAAAATTTCATCAATTGTATTTTTGATATTCTGTTTTGATTGTTTTGCTTATTTTAAGAAATAGCTATAATTATTATGTTGGATGTGCTTTTTTTAATCCTAGTATTTGCATAGCATTGATGCCTTTCTTTTTCCTTTATATTTTTGATGAAGTTTCTCATGTTTACCTGTATACTTGAGTTCCAGTTTTTTGCAGTGTCTATTCTTCCATTTATTGCTTTCAAAAGAAATATTGATCTTGTATTGTATTTTTAGTTTTCTTTTAATTCTCCCTTATTTTATTCAGTTCTTTTTAGATTTTGTCTAGTTTAGTGCCCTTTAGGACCTTCTGCTCCCTTGTGACAGTGCTCCTTCTTGTGTTATTGTGAGGATGCCAAATAGTTTTCAAAGATTAATTTCTTTTTTTATTGTATGCTTTATTCATGAAACCTTGGAATCCCTTGACAACACTCTCTCCTGCCTCTCTTTCCACATTTCTGATGAGTTTTATCTATTTCTTTAACTGGTTTGTTCATTCAGTATTGAGCACGTACCATGTGCTGACATCATGATTAGTACTTGAAATACAATAGTTAGCAAAAGCTCTGCTCCTGGTGGCTTGTCTCATTGAGGATAAGACATTATTCAAATAAGATGTCAACAATCGTAGATTTGTGCCAATGATAATATTATAAGGAGAAGATACACAAAGACTGTGAAGCTCATAAAAGGGGATTTTAAACTACTATTGTACTTTCTTCTAAATAGTGGTATATTTCAGATCCCTGTTCTTGCGCTTTTTCTCACACTGGACATTCGTCTTAGAAGCTTGGTTTTAAACCACTTGCATATATTGAATCTGTAAGTAGGTGAGTCACATATAGCACCTAGAGAGTTATCCCCATACCTGAACTCAGCATGTCTCCTAAATTCTAACCCGTATATTTTCTGCCTCCTAGGCCCTGCCCCTGGATGTCTCATGGACACTAAATTCAGTATGGTCAAAACTGGGCACATCAGCTTTCTTCTCTTCACTACAAAAACTACTTCCTTTTTTATATTTCGTGTTCTGTTAAGTATACTACCACCCACCCAGACCCCAAACCATAAATCTGGCATTATTTTTAGTTTTTTACTCTTTCTCATCTCCTTTAATCAATTGGCCCCTTTGGTGAATTGTTACCAGCTAGAGTCTAAAGGAAAAAGTTATTGCATGCAATAAAGGCCAGTCATACTGGAGTTTCTGACCACTTCTGTGGTCTCATTTCTCATTGCTCCCCTACTTTTGCTCTAGAAATTATTACAGCTATTCTAGACTCTTGCAGTTTCCCAAATGTTTCTCTCTAGATTTCTTTCCCTAAGTTTCCCTCTCCTAGAGCATGTGTGTCATTTGAAATATAATTGATGGTACAGTAGTTAAGAATGTCAACTCTAGAGTCAGAAAACCCTGGGTTCAAGTCTCAGCTCTATTGTTTACTAGCAATGGGTTAATGTTAATTGACCATGCTGTTACTAAATTTTTAATTTTCAAAGTTATTATTATTAGGATAATAATAGTACCTACCACACATGGTATTAAGGGAATTAAGTGAGATAAGCACAGTATATTTTACCTATCTTGGTGGTGTTATTATTGCTATTATTATTTAGAACTTGATCAAAGTGTTGCTGTCTCTATATATCCTTTTTTGGTATTGTCTGGGGCAATTGATAATTTTTCACCTTGTACATTTGTTTGTTTACATGTCTTTCTGTATTTCTAAGGACACTGAGATAACTTTGAAGACAGGAGATATGTTTTTAAAATTTAAAATTTATATATATTCTGTGTGCCAACAGTGCTTAGTACACATTAAGGATGTAATAAATATTTTTCAGAGGAGAAAACAAAAACAAAAAACACTGCTGATATTCTGAAATTAGAACATATTGGGCCCTGTTCCTGGTAATCTCTGATTCAGCAGGGAGATTGCCCTGAGAAGTTTGATATTTTGAGCACTCAGATTCAGAAGGTGTGGAAATCTTCAACTTCAGGTATGCAGGCAGCTCTTCAGAATTTCCATGTGCTGTCTTTGAAGGAAATGTGAGGTATATATTTTATTGAAGATGTGATTGAAAACAATGTTGAATACTTTGAATAATGTAGAATTACA
This sequence comes from Halichoerus grypus, assembly GCF_964656455.1. Taxonomy (NCBI): domain Eukaryota; kingdom Metazoa; phylum Chordata; class Mammalia; order Carnivora; family Phocidae; genus Halichoerus; species Halichoerus grypus. The sequence continues at coordinate 71,052,456 of NC_135723.1, forward strand.
TTACAACATGTAGACTAATAAGAAAGTTTTAATCAACCTGCAGTAAAGAAGTATATTCTTTGTAGAAAAGGCAATTTTTAATTTATTATGTTATGTTAGTGAAAAGGCAGTTTTTTTTTTAAATCACTATCTTCTTTGATCAGTGATATAGATGAATTCTGCCTATCCTTGGTGACTAGCACCTATCCTTGAAAGTTTATGAAACATAATTTAAGGTTTCTTTTTGTTCAACATTATCATTAATTACTCTGATAAGACATTTATGACATCCCCATCAAATTTGCAGAGAACATAAACCTGGGAATAATAGTGAATATGTCAAAATCCAAAAGACCAAGAACTTAATAGGATTGAATATTGCATTCTAATATTTGCTAGGCTAATATGGGAAGTTTTAATTAGGTACACAGAACAAATTGTACAAATGCCCACATGGCTCTAACTTAAATCTTTTTAAAAATTTTTTAAAAATTTGAGTTGACACACAATTTTACAATACTTTCAGGTGTCCAACATCCTAGCTTAAATCTTAAAGGCAATATGTGTCTATCTATCTAACATGAATTTTGGTGTATTATAAACTAAATTTTCATTGAGGGAATAGTGACCCTGAAAAGTACTCAGGTTGTTTGATTCTGATGAAAATGAAAATGGCTCCCTGATTTGGCAAGCGGTTGTGGTGTTGAGGGCAGTGGTTCACACTGGGGTTGTGAGGGATGGGTGCTGAAAAATGGAGTGAATAGGATTATCTGGAAGATCAGTTTTCTTTTAAGAAGAAGAATATATTTCTGAGTAAATTGTTTCTGTATGTCTGCTGTGATAAGAAGAAGGCTTGCCTATACCTGGTTGGGTGTGGGAATGGATGGATAAAAGAGAGATTTATTGATGGAATTCTCTTATTCTTTCATTATCTAAGAGTTTATTATGTGCCTATATGGCTAGAGACTGAGGGACAAAATTGAGTATGTTTCCTGCCACAGAGGAATTTGTATTGATATAAACCCATTATAATAGATAGAAACATGAAAGAAGCAGTTGGATGAGGGATTTGATAGGAAACATTGAATCATTACAACTAATGTAACTATTGATATAATTTTGATACAGAAAGAAAAGTGAATCAAATGTCATTAAGTCCTGAAGTCTACCTTTGCCATTAGTCTACTTAGTCTTATTTAGTCTGGCTTAATCTTTCTGAGTCTGTTGCATGAAGACTAACTTTCATGTCCCTTATTTCTAGAACATCCAGTTACTTTATTAAAATTTTAAGTCTGTCAGACCATTGTCTGCCAAACAATTCTTTGTCCAAACAACTGATCTAATAGAACTGACTACCAAAATAATTCCATGGAATTGATTTTCTGTCTTATGAAGCCTGGGTCAGATAGGCTATTTTAGGCATGAACAATAGGAGTTGAATTTCCACTCACAATCCAGGTGAGCCACCCCTTTGAAAATCATCAAGTTATTAACTACCATAATTTTTCCTGGCCCCCTAATAGTCAATGTCAAGATTTAAAAAGGATAGGATGTTTTGAAACAGCATATTGAAAAAAGTTAGACAATTCAATGAAATAATAAAAAATTAGATAGCCTAGTTACACAAATGAATAAAGGAGAGAGAAGGTTGCAAACTAAGTGCATCAGTAGAAAATCTGTATTTTGGTGGTTTCAAAGAGACATCCTGAAATGTGAAATAATCTGTTTAGTCATCAACAAATATTTATTAAGTGCCTAGTAGGATGACAGGGCATAGAGTTTACAATCTAGTGGAAATATGCAGAAATAAATAAGTAATTGCATAAATAAGTAGTTGCAGTTGGTTAAGAAGGAGAAGTACAAGGAAGTACAGTCTGATAGAAGGGTGACTGAGCCCAGACATGGAGGCCACACAGGTGCCCCAGAGGACACAATGTCTAAAATGAGACGTTAACAATGGAGAGGGGTGGGGGAGATGGGAAAAGAGAGGAGACTGTTGGCAGGGGCCCAGTGTGTGCAACCATTCAGAGGAGAAGGAGTGCATGGTTTGACATGTTTAGTATTTAGAACTTACATACTTAAAAAAACCCAGTAATATAATGGAATAAGTTTTAATTTTATTTATTTGTTTATTTTTCCAACTTTATTGAGGTATGACTTATGAATACAAATTGTAATATGTATGTTGTATAGCATGATGTTTTGATATACATTGTGAAATGATCCCACAGTCACTCTGATAAACATCTTTCACCTCATACAGTTACATTTTGTGTATGTGTTTGGTGAGAACACTTGGACTGACTTTCAAGTATATAATACATTATTATTAACTATGGTCACTATACATTAGGTTTCCAGATCTTATTTATCTTGTAACTGGAAATTTGTATCCCGTGTCCATTATCTCCCCTTTCCCGCACCTCCACCCCAAGCCTCTGGTAACCTCTATTCTACTCTCTATTACTATGAGTTGATTTTTTTTTTTTTTTTTAAGATTCCACATGTAAATGAGATGAGATCATGTAGTATTTGTTTTTCTCTGTCTTATTTCGCTTAGCATAACGTTTTCTAGTTTCATCCATGTAGTCAGTCACAAATGATAGGTTTTGCTTCTTTTTTGAGATATAATTGACATATAACATTGTATTAGTTTCAGGGTGCCTGGGTGGCTCCGTTGTTAAGCATCTGCCTTCGGCTCAGGTCATGATCCCAGGGTCCTGGGATCAAGTCCCGCATCGGGCTCTCTGCTCAGCGGGGAGCCTGCTTCTCCCTCTGCTGCTCCCCCTGCTTCTCCTGCTTGTACGCTCTCTCTTTCTCTGTCTCTGACAAATAAATAAATAAAATCTTTAAAACAAAACAAAACATTGTATTAGTTTCAGATGTAGAACATAATGATTAAGTATTTGTATGTATTATAAAATAATCATTATAATAAGTCTAGTTAACAACCATCACCACACATAGTTATAATTTTTTTCTTGTGATGAGAACTTCTAAGATTTACTCTCTTAGTAACTTCCAGATATGCAATTAACCATGCTTCACATAACATCTCATGAATTATTTATTTTATAACTGGAAGTTTGTACCTTTTGACCTTCTTTACTCATTTCACTCACCTCCCACCCACCCCTGGCTCTGGCAACCACCAATCTATTCTCTATATCTATGATTTTTTTTTTTAAAGATTTCACATATAAGTGAGATCATACAATATTCATCTTTCTCTATCTGACTTATTTTATTTCACTTAATATAATGCCCTGAAGATCCATCTATGTTGTCACAAATGTCAAGATCTTTTCTTTTTTATGGCTGAATGATATTCCATTATAAATATATGTATATACATATATTTTATACTGCTGTATATTACATATGTATATATATGGTACTGGCATTTTATTTACCCATTTATCTATCAATGGACATTTATGTTGTTTGCACATCTTGGTTACTATGAATAATGCTGCAATGACTATGGGAGTGTAGATATCTTTTTGTGATAGTGATTTTATATCCTTTGAATATACATCTGGAAGTGGGATTACTAGATCTTCTGATAGTTCTGTTTTTAATTCTTTGAGGACCCACCATGTTGTTTTCCATAATGGCTGTACAGTTTATATTCCCACCAACAGTACACAACACCACAGCCTCACCAACACTTGTCTTTTTGTTAAATAGCCATCCTAACAGGTATGAGGTGATTTCTCATTGTGGTTTTGATTTGAATTTTTTTTTTAGAGATTTTATTTATTTATTTGACAGAGAGAGACACAGTGAGAAGGAACACAAGCAGGGGGAGTGGGAGAGGGAGAAGCAGGCTTCCCGCTGAGCAGGGAGCCCGATGCGGGGCTCGATCCCAGGACCCTGGGATCATGACCTGAGCCGAAGGCAGACGCTTAACCGACTGAGCCACCCAGGTGCCCCTTGATTTGAATTTTTTTGATGATTAGTGATGTTGAGCACCTTTTCAAATGCCTGTTGACCATTTGTATGTCTTCTTTGGGAAAATGTTTATTAGGTTTTTTGTACATTAAAAAATCAGGTTATTTGTTTGTTTGCTATGGAGTTCTGCAAGTTCTTTATATATTTTGGATATTAACCCCTAATTAGACATATGATTTGCCAATATTTATTCCCACTCTGTAGGTTCCCTTTTCATTTTGTTAATTGTTTCCTTCGCTGTGCAGAAGCTTTTAAGTTTGTTGTAGTCCCATGTGTTTATTTATGCTTTTTTGCCTGTGTTTTTTGGTGTCATAGCCAATAAATCACTGCAGAGACCAATGTCAAAGAGCTTTTTCCCTATGTTTTATAGTTTCAGGTCTTATATTAAATACATTTTGAGTTAATTTTTATGTATGATGTAAGATGAGGATTCAATTAATATTCTTTTTGCATGTGGATATCCAGTTTTCCTAACATCATTTATTGAAGAGATTATCCTTTTCCCATTATGTATTTTTGGCACCTCTGTCAAAGATTGACTGTATAATATGTGGGTTTATTTCTGAGCTCTCAATTCTATTCTATTGGTCTTTGTATCTGTTAAAGTATGCTGGTATCATACTATTTTGATTACCATAGTTTTATAGTAGAGTTTAAAATCAGGGAGTGTGATGCCCCCAGCTTTTTTCTTTTTTCTCAAGATTGCTTTGGCTATTTGAAGTGTTTTGTGGTTCCAAATGCATTTTAGGATTATTTTTTCTATTTTTGTGAAAAATACCAGTGGAATCTTGATAGGGATTTCATTAAATCTGTATATCACTTTGGACATTTTAACAATATTGTTCCATTGTGTGAATACAGAATATCTTTCAATTTATTTGTATCTTCTTCAACTTTTTAAATCAGTGTTTTATAGTCTCCAGTATAAAGAACTTTCACCTCCTTGATTAAATTGATTTTAAGTATTTTATTGTTTTTGGTGCTATTATAAATGGGATTGTTTTCTTAATTTCTTTTTTGGATAGTTTATTGTTAGTATATAAAAATTCAACTGATTCTTTATGTTGATTGTGCAAGTTTACTGAATTCATTTACTAGTTTTAACAGTTTTTGATGGAGTCTTTATGAAGGGGTGTGTGTGTGTGTATTTAAATAAATTTATATATATGTGTGTATATATATATATATATATATATTCATGTCATTTGCAAATGGAGACAATTTTACTTCCTCCTTTTTGATTTGAATGCCCTTTATTTCTATTTCTTCCCTAATTGCCCTGGGTAGGACTTCCAGTACTAGGCTGAATAGAAGTAGCAAGAGTTGTTTCGTTCCTGATCTTGGTGGAAAAGCTTTCAGCTTTCTAGCATTGAATATTATGTTAGCTGTAGGCTTGTCATATATATATATATGGCCTTTATTTGGTTGAGATACAGTCCTTGTATATTTAAATTGTTGAGAATTCTTTATCATGAAGAGATGTTCAATTTTGTCAAATGCTTTTTCTGCATTTCTTGAAATGATCATAAGATTATTATCTTTTACTTTGTTAATGTGGTGTATCACATTGGTTGATTTGCATATGTTGAACTGTCCTTGCTTCCCAGGGATAAATCCCACTTCATCATGGTATATGATCCTTTTAATGTGCTGTTGAATTTGGTTTGCTGGTATTTTCTTGAGAATTTTTGCATCTGTGTTCATGAGGAATATTGGCTTATAATTTTCTTTTTTTTGTAGTGTTCCTCTTGGCTTTGGTATCAGGATCCTGTTGGTGTGTCAAATGATTTTGGAAGTGTTCTCTCCTTTTCAGTTTTTTGGAGGAGTTTGGGAAAGATTGGTATTATTCTTTGTTAAATGTTTGGTAAAATGACCAGTGAAGCTGTCTGCTCCTGGACTTTAGCTTGTTGAGGTGTTTTTGATTACTGATTAAAAATCCTTATTTATTATTGACCTGTTCAGATTTTCTGTTTCTTCTTGGTTCAGTCTTGATAGGTTGTATGTTTCTCAGAATTTATTAATTTCTTCTAGGTTAGCCAATTTGTTCACATATAATTGTTTATAGCCATCTCTCATGATCCTTTGTATTTCTGTGGTGTTAGAAAATACAATGAAGTAATAATCAGTGCGAGTATTCTATCATAATAAGAAAGATTATATATTTACCCAAGGACTCCAATGTAGTAAATGGTTGAAATAGAATTTGTATCTAGCTCCCTATGATTGAAATGCCTGTTCTCTTTTCACTTGATTCATTGCCTCTCTTACTATTTATGACAGGGCTCTTCAAGGTGTGCCTTGATGAGCAAGCACATTCTTCTTAAATATAAAATGATCTAGAAAGAGAAATTTATTGTGGGTGAGTGATAATGTAGCTTTTATTTGTTTTGTAGCCAGAAAATGTTTTGCTAGGGGAAGAAAGGTGAATAGGCAAGTTGGTGATTTAAACTCCCCAAATTGTTAACTAAAAACAGAGTCCCCTCCAGAGACAAACTGTGAGAGACTCTTGACTCCGGGAAACCAACTGAGTGAGGGTTGTGGAAAGGGAGGTGGATAGGGGGATGGGGTAACTGGGCAGTGGGCATTAAGGAGGGCATGTGATGTGGTGAGCACTAGGTGTTATATGCAACTAATGAGTCATTGAACACTAAATTTCTTTTTTAAATAAAAAAGAAAAAAGAAAAAACAAACAAACAAACAAACAAAAAAACCAGAGTCCTCAGCTACCAGTGATATTTTTTCCTCTCTTTAGACTTCTTTTGTTTGCCATCTGATTGTTTGGAAAAAGCTGGGCCTGATGAACAGATAAGTAAACTCTGTTTGGGCAGCTGTTGAACCAGGATTTTTACCTGGATAAACCCGGTAACTTAATTACTCCAGTGTGACGATTTTTCCCCGTTAGTCTTTCCTGTCTTCATATTGACATCATGTATATATATTTGTACTTATAAAATATTTTATTTCCCTTTAAATATCTTATTTTCTTCTAAATATTTTATTTGCTGTTAAAGTATCCTCAAATGCATGTTCAAAATGAAATATTTTAATAAAACATTTGAGTTCTTTACTTTTATATATGTACAGGTTTTGTTTGATAGTAAAAAGAGTATCTTATTAAATCCTGTGACTCTAGTGAGGTATAGTAGACAGATAGGTAGGATTGTCTCTTTATTTTTAAATACTATATTTGCATATATTCTCAGAGTAAAGTACCCTTTTCCATACCGTATTTGCATATATACTCAGAGTAAACTTCCCCCTGGAAACCACCAATTTGTTCTCTGTATTTAAGAGTCTTTCTTCTCTCTTTTTTTCTTTGTTCATTTGTTTTGTTTTTTAAAATTCCACATGAGTAAAATCATATGGTATTTGTCTTTCTCTGTCTGACTTACTTCACGTATCATTATACCCTCTAGATCCATGCACATTGTTGCAAATGGCAAGTTCTCATTCTTTTTTATGGTTGAGTAATATTCCATTGTATATATTTACCACATCTTTATCCATTCATCTATTGTTGGACACTTGGATTGCTTTCATATCTTTGCTATTGTAGATAATGCTGCAATAAACATAAAAATGCATATGTCTTTTCAAATTAGTGTCATTTTTTGTTTTGAGTAAATACCCATTAGTGGAATTACTGGATCATATGGTAATTTTATTTTTAGTTTTTTGAGGAACGTACACACTGTTTCCACAGTGACTCTTCCAATTTACATTCCCACCAACAGTGCATGAAGGTTCCTTTATCTCCACATCCTTGCAAACACTTATTGTTTCTTATGTTTTTGATTTTAACCCTTCTGACAGGTTTCAAGTGATAACTCATTGTGGTTTTTGTTTTGTATTTTCCTGATGATTAGTGATGTTTTTTAACCTGGAAGCTGTATATATAATACTTACTATGGACTGAATGTTTGTATCCCTCTCAAATTCATATGTTGAAGCCCTAAGCCCCACTGTGATGGTAGAGATGGGGCCTTTGGGAAATAATTAGATCAGGCTTATGAATGTAGGGCCTTTATGATGGGTTAAGTGCCCTTATAAGAAGAGATACCAGAAACTATTAGAAATAATAAATGAATTCAGTAAAATTGCAGGATACAAAATTAATATGCAGAGCTGTTTCCATATGCTAATAATGAAGTAGTAGAAGAAATTAAGAAAACAATTCTATTAACAGTTGTGCTGAAAGAATAAAATATCAAGGAATAAACTTAACCAAAGAGGTAAAAGACCTTTGCCCTGAAAACTCAAACACTGATGAAATAAATTGATGAAGACACAAGTAAATGGAACGATATTCCATGTTCATGAATTGGAAGAATTAATATTGTTAAAATGTCTATACTATCCTAAGCAATCTATAGATTCAGTGCAATCCCTGTCAAAATACCAATTGCATTTTTCACAGTACTACAACAAATAATCCTAAAATTTGTGTGAAACCACAAAAGACCCTCAATAGCAAAGCAATCTTGAGAAAGAGGAACAAAACTGGAGGCATTGCAATCCTAGATTTCAAGATACATTACAAAGCTATAGTAATCAAAACAGTATGGTACTGGCACAAAATAGACACATAGATCTATGGAACAGAATAGAGAGCCCAGAAGTAAACCCACAATTATATGGTCAGTTAATCTATGACAAAGGAGGCAAGAGTATACAATGGGGAAAAGATAGTCTGGATAGCTACCCATAAAAGAATGAAACTGAATCACTTTCTTACACCATGCACAAAAATAAACCCCAAATGGATCAAAGTCTTAAATGTGAGACCTGAAGCCATAAAATTTTTAGGAGAAAACATAGGCAGTAATATCTTTGACATTGGCCTTTGCCACATTTTTCTAGATATGTTTCCTCAGGCAAGGGAAACAAAAGCAATAATAAAGTATTGGGACTACAGCAAAATAAAAAAAAAAGTTTTGCACAGTGAAGGAAACTACAACAAAACAAAAAAGCAACCTACTGAATGGGAGAAAATATTTGCAAATGATATATCTATTAAGGGGTTGATAGCCAAAATATATAAAGAACTTATATAACTCAACACCAAAAAACCCCAAATAATCTAATTTAAAAATGCACAGAGGGGACGCCTGGGTGGTTCAGTCAGTTAAGCATCTGCCTTCAGCTCAGGTCATGATCCCAGGGTCCTGGGATCAAGTCCCACAGTGGGCTCCTTGCTCAACCGGGAGCCTGCTTCTCCCTCTGCCTGCTGCTCGCTGTCTTTCTCTCTGATAAATAAATAAATAAAATCTTAAAAAAAAATGCACAGAGGATCTGAATAGTAATTTTTCCAGAGAAGACATACAGATGACCAACAGACACATGAAAAGATGCTCAATATCACTAATGATCAGGGAAATGTAAATCAAAACCACAGTGGGCTATTACCTCATACTAGTCAGAATGGCTAATATCCAAAAGATAAGAAATAACAAATGTTGGAGAGGATGTGGAAGAAAGGGAACCCTCGTGCATTGTTGGTGGGAATGTAAATTGGTGTAACCACTGTGGAAACAGTATGGAAGTTCCTCAAAAAATTAAAAATAGAAATACCACATATTTCAGTTATTCCACTACTGGGTATTTACCCAAAGAAAATAAAATGGTAATTTGAAAAGATACATGCACCCCTATGTTTATTGCAGCATTATATTACAATAGCCAAGCAAACTAAGTGTCCATTGATAGATGAATGGATACAGAAGATGTAGTGTATACATGTGTGTGTATAAACACACACACACACACAGGAATATTACTCAACCATAAAAATGATGAGATATTGCCATTTGCAACAATGTGGATGGAATTAGAGTATTATGCTAAGTAAAATAAGTCAGACAGAGAAAGACAAATACCATATGATTTCACTTACATGTGGATTCTAAAAAATAAAACAAATGAACAAAGAAAAAAAAAAGCAGAAACAGACCCATAAATACAATGAACAAACTGGTAGTTGCCATAGAGAAGTGTGGGGGATGGGCAAAAAGAGGTGAAGGGGAGTACAAGGTACAGACTTCCAGTTATGGAATGAATAAGTCACAGGATGAAAGGTACAACATAGGCAATACAGTCAATGGGATTGTAATAGTTGTATGGTGACAAATGATAGCTGTAGTTGTGAGCATAGTGTAATAGAGTTGTTGAATCGCTATGTTGTACACCTGAAGTAATGTAACATTGTGTGTCAGATATACTTCATTAAAAAATTAATTAATTTTTAAAAAAGAAGAGACACTAGAGAGCTTGCTTTCTCTTTCCTTGAGTGCTCACAAAGGAGAGATCATGTGAGCACACAGGGAGATGGTGGGACCCATAAGCCAGGAGAAGATGTCTCAGAATTACACAGGCCCTGCTGGCATCTCAATCTTGGACTTAGAGTCTCCAGAACTGTGAGAAATAAATTTCTGTTGTTTAAATCACATAGTGTATGGTATCCTGTTACAAGCTGATGTATACAGTAGTGTAGCACACATGTTATGAGAGTTAGGCTTAGTATCTAGGCCTTGGAGATAGTCATTTCTTTTAAATACCTACATTTATATTAATTGTTACTTCTCACAGTCTAGTAAAGATTGTAACAGATCCATTGTACTATATAGGTTAGACATTACCAAATTCATTACCTAGGTGAATAATTATCAGCCTTCCTCCCTATTATCTGTCTGGTTTCTTTACCAGACTTTTCTCCCCTTCCTGACTTTGTATTCATAATGAGAAATGTTAGCAATAATAGCTTTAATAATGGCAACACTGTCTTGAATTTTTATAGCACATTTCCTCTGAGAGGTTTAAAGTGATTCAGATGAATTTCCTAGTTTTCACTGGCAACTTTCCAATGAGTTAGAGTGTCAGAATGAATGCTACCTCAGCTTCACAACTATTGCTGTCATCCCCTTCATGTGACTATTTGCTTCTATCTTACGCGAACCTATTCTTTTCCTTGCCCTATCTCTAGAGTCACAGGAACCTGTTCTCTTAAGTATGCGTAGGATTGTGTGTGTGTGTGTGTGTGTGTGTGTGTGTGTTGCTTTCCACACCCCTCTCCTCCTACCTCATGCACATCTGGGGGGTTTAGAGTGCTGTGGACTGAAGGATATAAAATAGAAATGAAATATGAAATGCAAGAAGCTTGCCAGAAGCAACACTTAACAGAAGTGCCAATTCTGTTTATCAGAAATGTGACTGTTTTAACATTAGCTCATGGCAAATGACAATTTTCACATCTAGGCAAGAATAGGAAAGAATAGGAAACCTAACTTACAAAATAATCATTTTTGGAATGTGTTGGATAAGAACTCTAAAGCAGGCAGTGAAGGCCGCCAGGAATATAGGATAACACTTCTTACATGCTAGGAGCAGTTGATTAAATAACATCTCTTGGTGGTTTTCTTGTTAACAGCTAGTCACTGGTGTTAGTGCTGCTCATGTGTTTATGAGTCTTGGGGATTATATTGGAGTAATAGAGACTGAAAGGAAGGAGAAGAACTCTTCTTTACATTTAAAAAACATATGTAAAACTAAGAGAGAATCTCAATTCAACCATATTTTTACATCTCAAAATCTTAAAAGTTATGCTGCAAAAATCATCTATAAAACAAAATACAGAATCATGAAAATGGTCATATTTTAGTCAAACTGATGAAAAAATTATAATATGATTAAGAAATGGTATTAAAGGAATTTATTGTTATGAGATAATACTTAGAAGATGTTCAATAATTTTGATTGCTATTCTAAAGTGAAAGTTGGATATCATTTTTTCTATGATGCCATAGTAGCTAATAATTCTTCATTTTTATAACAAACTTTTTTTTTTTTAAGACAGGAAGGGGGTGGGGCAGAGGGAGAGGGAGAGAGAGAATCTTAAGCAGGCTCCACACCCAGCACGGAGCCTGATGGTGGGGCTCCATCTCACAACCCTTAGATCATGACCTGAGCCGAAATCAAAGTCAGATGCTTAACCAAATAAGCCACCCAGGTGCCCCATAACAAACTTTTGATTTGAATATCATATTATAGTTTTTTGTAGTTAAGATGTAGATTAGAACATGAAATGCTGAACATTTAGACTACTCTATAGATTTGCACAAATAAGCATATTTAAAAAAATTATAATATAATTAAGAAAATAGTAAGAATAATATATTATACATATGTACAATATTATATATATTTTTTCTAGGGAATAAAGCCCTGGAATCAATGAAAACCATGTGGCATATATGCTCTCAAATTCTAAAATTAATTGATTAAAATATTCTAATTTCAGTACATATACCTAGTTGGACCCTTATGACCAACCACTTTATTTTGACTGGTGATAATTAGTTTTTTTGTTGTGTCTCTCTGATGGTGCCTGAATTCAACCTTATGACCTCATAGTCCGTTTATTATGTCAACTTGGTTAGGTGTTGTTGAAGGTATTTTGTAAATGTGATTGACATTCATAATCAATTGTAGGGGATATTATCCTAGATAATCATGGTGGTCTGTTTCAGTCAGTTGAAAGCCCTTATGAGCAGACCTGAGATTTTTTTTTTTTAAAGGTAATTATTTTATTGCTTAAAATAACTGTAATGACTTTCTCATGTTTTTTTTTTTTTTCAGTTGTGTGATTCTTTTTTTTTTAAATTTTATTATGTTATTTTAGTCACCATACAATACATCATTGGTTTTTGATGTGGTGATCCACAATCCATTGTTTTCGTATAACACCCAGTGCTCCATGCAGTACGTGCCCTCCTTAATACCCATCACCGGGCTAACCAATCTCCCCTCCCCCCTCTAAAACCCTGTTTGTTTCTCAGAGTCCATAGTCTCTCATGGTTCATCTCTCCCTCCAATACCCCCCCCATTTTTCCCTTCCTTCTCCTAATGTCCTCCATGCTATTCCGTATGTTCCACAAATAAGTGAAACCCTATGATAATTGACTTTCTCTGCTTGACTTATTTCACTTAGCATAATCTCCTCCAGTCCCATCCATGTTGATGTAAAAGTTGGGTATTCATCTTTTCTGATGGCTGAGTAATATTCCATTGTATATATGGACCACATCTTCTTTATCCATTCATCTGTTGAAGGGCATCTCGGCTCTTTCCACAGTTTGGCTATTGCAGACATTGCTGCTATGAACATTGGGGTGCATATGGCCCTTCTTTTCACTACATCTGTGTCTTTGGAGTAAATACCCAGTAGTGCAATTGCTGGGTCATAGGGTAGCTCTATTTTTAAATTTTTGAGGAACCTCCACACTGTTTTCCAAAGTGGCTGTACCAACTTGCATTCCCACCAACAGTGTAAGAGGGTTCCCCTTTCTCCACAACCTCTCCAACATTTGTTGTTTCTTGCCCTGTTCATTTTGGCCATTCTAACTGGTGTAAGGTGGTATCTCAATGTGGTTTTGATTTGGATTTCCCTGATGGCTAATGATGATGAACATTTTTTCATGTGTCTGTTAGCCATTTGTATGTCTTCAGAGAAGTGTCTTTTCATATCTTCTGCCCACTTTTTGACTTGATTATTTGTTTTTTGGGTGTTGAGTTTGAGAAGTTCTTTATAGATCTTGGATACCAGCCCTTTATCTGTAGTGTCATTTGCAAATATCTTCTCCCATTCTGTGGGTTGCCTCTTTGTTTTGTTGACTGTTTCCTTTGCTGTGCAGAAGCTTTTTATCTTGATGAAGTCCCAAAATTTCATTTTTGCTTTTGTTTCACTAGCTTTTGGAGATGTATCTTGAAAGAAGTTGTTGTGGGCAATGTCAAAGAGGTTACTGCATATGTTCTCCTCTAGGATTTTGATGGATTCCTGTCTCACATTGAGGTCTTTCATCCACTTTGAGTTTATCTTTGTGAATGGTGTTAGAGAATGGTCGAGTTTCATTCTTCTGCATGTGGCTGTCCAATTTTCCCAGCACCATTTATTGAAGAGACTGTCTTTTTTCCATTGCATGTTTTTTCCTGCTTTGTCAAAGATTATTTGACCATAGAGTTGAGGGTCCATATCTGGGTTCTCTATTCTGTTCCATTGGTCTATATGTCTGTTTTTGTGCCAGTACCATGCTGTCTTGGTGATCACAGCTTTGTAATATAGCTTGAAATCGGGCAACGTGATGCCCCCAGCTTTGTTTTTCTTTTTCAACATTTCCTTGGCGATTTGGGGTCTTTTCTGATTCCATACAAATTTTAGGATTGTTTGTTCCAGCACTTTGAAAAACGTCATTGGAATTTTGATCAGGATGGCATTGAAGGTATAGATTGCTCTGGGTAGCATAGACATTTTAACAATGTTTATTCTTCCGATCCATGAGCATGGAATATTTTTCCATCTTTTTGTGTCTTCTTCAATTTCTTTCATGAGTGTTTTGTAGTTCCTAGAGTATAGATCCTTTACCTCTTTGGTTAGGTTTATTCCGAGGTATCTTATGGTTTTTGGTGCTATTGTAAATGGAATCGTTTCTCTAATTTCTCTTTCTGCAGTTGCATTGTTAGTGTATAAGAATGCAACTGATTTCTGTGCATTGATTTTGTATCCTGCCACATTACTGAATTGCTGTATGAGTTCTAGTAATTTGGGGGTGGAGTCTTTTGGGTTTTCCACATAAAGTATCATGTCCAGACCTGAGATTTTTTTGGACAAAGAAGAAATTCTGCTTGTGTGTAGCAGCTTCAGCTCATGCCTTAGAGTTTCCAGCCTGCCCTCCCTAACAGTCTGTACTATAGATTTCAGAGTTACCTAGTCAGCCCCACCAAATCCTGTCAACCAATTTCTTGCAATAAATCCCTTAATATGTATCTTCTACTTTTTCTGTTTCTCTGTTTGAACCTTGGCTGATACAACCTAAAAATGGTCAAGTTTGACTTTCAGCTGCCTTTCTTTCAATAGTTTCGCCAGAACCACCTTTTAGAAACCACTATAAAGAATTACTAAGTTGTTATTAAGAGAATTGCAATAGGGGCCCCATCATTTTAATATAAAATATCCACAGATTTTCCTTGCTTTACGCCAGCATCCACTTCCTGTGGCATTGCACCTTGCCACTTGTTTTGCCACAGTCCTCTTTCTGTCTACTGACCAACATGGCCTTAATGTTACCCTCAGCTTGACTGAACTTTAGCCAGGTTTTCTTCTCAGCTCCTCACCTCCCTTTCTTAGAACATTTACTTTAAACTTGCAATTGTGAATTTTTTGTTTCTTTGAGATATAAATCCTTTCCCAGTCTCTTGCCAGTTTTAGAACCCAGAAATGTCTTTCTCAGGGAGCCATCCCTTTGAAAAGTAATTATCAAGGAAGACAGAGCCCTTATCTCCAAGTCTCTGTGGGAGGGTAGGAGTCTAATTTCTATAATCAGTTAGCACACACAAATAGCCTAATCACATTGACAACCTCCCCACAAACATCCTTTGGTACTTTTTTCACTAGCTCACCCCAGTACTTAAAAACTGTCCACCTTTTGTTTTAGGGGAGTAGATTTTAATCTTTCTCCCCTATTGCAATAGTCTTGACCTCTTTTGCAGTATACTTGAATAGAGTCTTTCTTGTCTGTTTAACTCCTTTCAGTGTATTTTTTCTTTGACACTACATAGATTAGAGTGTGCATTTTTTCAGTTATTTGATAATTAGGGGAAGTATGAATTCCTTTATACTATACTATGATGATATTGACTTTGACATAAATATTGATGTTTTAACTGTATATCCTATTTATCAAAATATATTTTAGGAGTTGAATATAATATTTTGTATATATAAAAATTACAAATTGTTATAAGATACCTATTCTAAATTAATGAGGGCCAGAAGTAGTTTATGTAATGCTATACCTACTGTGATAATTTAGGTACATATCGACTTGCTAATTGTCACTATCATTTTCCTCTGGGCTTTTTAGCCCATCCTCCCTTTTTCATTTCCCTCTCAATTCCTAACCTGAAAACTAAGAACACAAGAAAATAGTGGCTACTAGTATTTTTGCGACTACATAGAGAGTTTTTATTGCTACCCCAAACTGAAAAATTTTGATTGCAAAATTCTAACCCAAGTCACGTTGTTCTTCAGCTTTTGAAAACAGAACTTAAAGTAGAAATTGTGAAGAGCCATGAAAAGAAGTTCTATTTGAACTTCCTGTATTTGAGAAACTCCGAAAAGAATACCCTGTCTCCTTCTAGCATCCACAGAATATAATCATTTCCCTGAAATCACAAGACTTTCTAGTTTATGGCCAGTATTGATTATTGAGTTAACCAAACCAAAGTGGCCACTGATCAGTATAATCAGAGTTTATATAATCAATATAATTGAAAGAAATGTGTATAGGACCCCAGGCCCAAACCTGTATTTTAGAGGCAAAACTTCCCAAACATAAACAGCTTCTTTTTTACTATATGCTTGTCTTAAATTTTAAGACCACTGTCTTTTTGAAGCAAGGGACTATATGTCAGTTATTATATTATGGACATTATTTATGCTGGAATTTAACAATAAATATTGAGAATGATCTGTGTTTAAGATTTTGGATACATAGGCTGTTATTTTGAATACCTCGTGTAAAAAGAAACTCTCATTAATTTCTTTGTGGGGCAAATATCTTTTGAAACTTTTTTCTTCATTAAATATTGCATTCTTAATGAACCATGATTCCAAGAAAGTAAAATATAGCATACTTTATTTATATTACCCCCAAAGGGAGTTAATATAAATATTCCCCTACATCTAACAATAAAGCCTTAAAGTAAGAAAAATATATATGTACTGTGTAACAACATGCTGGCATTCATTCCTAATAAAGAGACATTTAGGTGTTTAAGTTGAAGAGGTACTGAAATAAATCCTAAATTTGTTCTGAGATAAAATGAATTACAGGGTATTATGAGGATCTCTGCTTTTCATTAATTAGAAGGTTGATCTGAAGTGATGTCAAGATAAATGACATACCACTCTCAAATTATCTAATATGTTTGCAGGACATAAATGTAAAGGTGAGTAGAACACTTTTAAAATATTAACCTAAAGTTGGACTATGAAAATGTCTGATTATCTGTCTAAGCATTTAATATAAAAAGAGATAAAAAATATAGCAAGAAAAATAAAAAGAGATCCCAGTTTTGCTTAGGAAGCAAACACTTACCAAACCAGGATAATATTGTGAACAATCTGTCTTAGTTCAAACTGTTGTAACAGATATACCATAGACTGGTGGCTTATGAATAAAGGAAATTTATTTCTCACCGTCCTGGAAGCTGGAAGTCTGAGATCAGGGTATGGTCAGGTTCTGGTGAGATCCTCTTCTGGATTGCAGACTGCCAACTTCTCATTGTATCCTCACATGGCAAAGGGACTAGAGAGTTCCCTGTAGCTGCTTTTATAAGGGCACTAATCCCATTCATGAGGACTCCACCCTCATGACTTAATTACTTCAAAAAGGCCCTACTTCTTGATACCATTACAATGGGGGTTAGATTTTAACATATGAATTTTGAGGGGACACAAATATTTAGTTTATTGTACATATGATTCTGGACAAAGTATTTTTTGAAGAAAGACTGTAGAGCAAAATTTTCCTTATTTATTTATTTTTATTCTTTAACCCATTGCACTATAACTGTATCTACACAGTGACTAACTTCAACATTTTGGTTTAAGGCCCTTGTGCCAAGTAAAAGTCAGCAATAATAATAAAAAGAAATTCAAAAGCAAGAAAGCCATCTGTTAATTTACTGCCCAATCAGCATATTTGACATTTAGTTTTTTCATTTGTTCATTTTCACATTTAATAGTATTTTTTGATATTGTACTTTGTACAAAACCTTGGGTTAGACATTCAGCAGTAATCAAGAGAAACACAAGAGATAGAATTTAAGTAAATAATGGCACATATAATTATATGATAATGATTGAATTAAGCACTATGAAGGAAAAGTAGAAGAACTGTATTTAGAGAGTTATTTCCTTTTTCTTAAAAATGTTTTGATAGGGTGGTTTTTTCTGTCTCTTATGGCCATTTTCAGCCAGTAAGGTAGCAGAATAAGTGCTTGGACTATGAGTATACAGAGGATGAGTCTCTGGAAACACCTCCTTTGACTTGAGAGGGCCAGTGATTAGGAGAACCAGAAGTTCTGGGGCAGAGGCAGCCTGGGTGTCTTGGGTCACTAGTAGAGCTGGGGCAGACGTGCTTCCAGCTCTTCCTCATGTAGTCCTCCAGGCTTCATGCTCCTGCAGTCTGGATCCTTGTAGGTTATTACAAAAGCAAATAAAAATTGGTAAACTTATAGCAAGGTTAAAGTGTAAGATGGCCTTACACTACAAATTAACACTTAGAAGAAAATCGGGAACTAGCTGATGTTTAAAGGAAGGAAAACTAAAAGACACAGTAAAAGTATAGAAGAAAAGAAAGTAAACTAGATGAGGTTGAAAAAGATACATAAATGGTAAAATTAGTAGAAAACTAATAAAGATAAAAGATAAAATTGGAAAATTAGGGAAATGTACTTTCAAAATATTTTAATAAAACATGGGTAGCATTTACATATATGGTGATATTTTAATATTAAAAAGCCTCAGTTGATATGAAATCTAAAAGTACTATGCCACTAAGTAAAGCAAAGGCCCATAATATTAAAAGCTAAGAGAAAAATGGGAAAAATAAGAACAGGCTACGTAGAAGTTATAAATAAAGATAAAATTGTATCTGTGGTAGAGTCAGGGTGTTGGGGAAGAGGGAGGCTACAGAAGTGGGGCATCTCACAAGGCAGTGGATGAATCCAGAGCATTTGTTTGTTTTCCTGGGCAAAGACACAGGGACCACAAATAGCCCTTAGTTCCTGTACCTTCCAGAACATTCCCAGAGGATTTTGCCCTGTGGGGTCTATCCAGAGAAAGAGCTATGATGCTACAATCATTTGGTGCTGTGCTGATAGGGTCCTGCAATAGCTGGAAGACATAGCCAAATTATTTCCATTTGTATGTAAATGTAATGCATCCATAATGAGAACTAAGTCCCAAATGTCTAACATTTTACCTAATATTATAGATGGTATGCCACATTATAAGAGGAGATTTATGAACATGCAGAAAATAAAAGAACATTTGTACTATAGGAAGAATCTCTAAAGTATTTGAGCAGTTGTCTTCCTGCAATTCCTAAGTTGATGAATACTATTATCAGCAAGTTTACATGTGATCTCCTGAGTATGATATTGTTCTGTATTTATTAGTTCCTTCAGACACTCAAAAGTTTTTCCAAAGTGCTTAATTTCAAAATGTTAAAAAGCAAATTCCTGACATGCTGACAGCAGTGTCAATACTAATGAAATGTTTTTGTTGATTCTTGCCAAAATGCTTAGGTAACTCTTCATGTCTGCCTTTTAATGCCAGAAAATGCAGTTTTTCAGAGCCTTATCAGGCTCATACAAGGCAAACGTACTTTCTAGAGTGCTGAGAGAACTGTATTACCAGTGGGAAGAAACACATGGATTGCCAGGTGTCTTAGGGTGGGTTCCTGCACCAAACTGGGAGATGGAGACCTGTGTATAGGAGGTTTACTGGGAAGGGCCCAGAGAATAGCACTTGTCACAGAGGGAGGGAAGCAGGATGGGCAGAGGGAATGACCAGGATCGTGATGCAGCTGCGACAAAGGTCTCAGCACATCTTGCAGGGAGCTGTGACTCAGGAGGCCCTTCAGAGCTCCCCGTGGGGAAAAGCTTCTGTCTATCCCCACGTAGGCAGCTCTGACTAGAATGTGAATGCATTGCAGTCAGCTTTGCCACTTTCACTCACAGAAGATACCCAAAGGGACAGTTTTCTCACCAGTTGTTTAAACAGTTTTTGAAAGGCCCTTATTTGTTTTCTCCATGAAAAGACAGATTTTATGCCAATATGCTAGAAATCTGTTATGGCATTTGAAGTTCTGTTCTGACCTCATTCAATTCTGATAAAACAAATTTTGAATTGAAAAGCATTGATTTCTCTAACTAGTGATACCTTTTTAAAAAGTTCTTGAAACTGGGTTGGTATATCAACAGAGAGATTCTAGTTCTTCTATCTTTCTTGGCATCATTGTCTGTACACAGCAAGAGAATAGTGAGACTGTCTTTGGTTTATCTGTGCTTTTCTATCTAACCTTGTTTGAAATACTATTTTTATGGAAAAAAAATGGGAGGAAAGATGTGAAAAATGAAAATTTCTTGAGATATTTAAAAGATTTATAGCTCTTTTCTCTTTAAATGTATTTTTCAATAAATATTTTTTCCTGTTTTTATGTATAATAATATAAACCATGCAAGTTTAAGATAAATAACTTGATATCATACCAATTCCAGAGTTCATATTATAAGTTGGTTTTAAATTTCAAAATGTTTAAATGATGTTTTATAGTTTAGAAGCAATTTTGTCCTTATTGTATTTTCAATTTACTAATTAGTTGAATAATGACTAAGTGTCAGGTATGATGCTAGGCCCAGGAAGTAAGATTCTATCTTCAAAGATCCCATAGGGTAGTAGGACAATGGACAAAGGAGGGACATTTACAATATAGTATGTGTAAGTGCTTGAGTACATTTATTCCTAAAATTTCTTCATATTACAAGTAATATTTGAAGGTGAAAAGAAAATAAATGTGACTTAGGAAAAAGACTAGCTATTTATGTCTGGTTCTAATCTTGATTCTCCTACCAGTTAGTACAATAACCTTGTGTCCCTTAAAAGGTTCACTCATGGGTAAGGTGGAGATAACCACAATCAAATACCATTAGATGGTATATATACAACAAGTTTTAAATTATAAACATTAGTATGGATGAGTTGATATTAATGTCTTAGGTAAAACCTTTGAAAAATGTAATGGGAATTTAAGTATCTACAGAACATAAGAAACAAACATAATGCAAATTGGATATATGTTTATACAAGTAAATTACAAAAATGGTGTTGTATAACAGTTTGTGAATAGTGAGTTATAATTAATTGCAGTTTAAAGTACTCAACAAAATCTTGAAATCTATCAACAATCCTCAGGCCTGCTGAGTGCTTCTGAAATCTCCAGCAGTTTTGCTTAAACAAAATAGAAAGTAAAAGATGAAAGAGTGTATGTCTCCAAGAGTCAAGGTTAGCTAAGAATGTAACCTTGGCTGAGTCTATTCTAGGTTACACAAATTTGTATTGTTGTTCTCTGTATGATAAAGAAGTCTTAGGTATTTTCTAATCTTTCAGTGTTGTCAGATATGGTATAGGGTGGATGTTCACTTCTGGGCTGGGAGTATGTAAGAAGGTAATCTACTTCATCCTTGGCTTAGCAAAACCTTTCTTTCTAAGATGTAGACCCATCAGCTCCCCATGATTCTGGACCTTCTTACCTTCTCATTTTGACTTGTTCCTCTCAGTTTGTGCTGCTTAGGACTGGGTTTGTAACCCTTTATGAGGAGTCTCAGATTTTTGGTCTTACATGTGAGTCTCCCAAACATCAGCTATGAAGTGCTACTTTCTTTTTATATATGAAACCAGCATCACACCGTTTTGCTAAACCCATTCTCATGCTCCATCTGGGAAGAGGGACCATAGTGGGATAAACCAATTAGTTTATATTAGAGACAAACTAACCAGTAGTAATGGTAATACTACAGACTACAGACAGCTAAGCCATTTTACATACATTACTTCATTTAATGTTCACAACAACTCTCTGAGATAGGTCCTAGCACAAACATTACACTACTACAAAATTCTGACTTTACAGATAATGAAACTGAGACCTATAGAGGTTAAACATCATGCCACCAATAATTTTAGGAAAATGATTATACATTTTTACATAAAGAACTTAATAAGCAATGTACAGTCTAAAGTTTCACCAATGTATAAAAATGGAAGATTTACTGAAATGCCTGATTAGAAAAGAATATATACCTTTATTAATATGATTTTTTTATATCAAGACTAGAGAAGTAACTTTAGAGAATCCCACTTTAGGAAAGAGAAGAGAGAATGGGAAACTTTGTAGTTGGAATTTGTAATCAATCTGAAAACTACAAAAGGAGAAAAAATAAGCCAGCTTTTTCAGAGAAGCTTGTTGAAACTTCTTCAGCATAGAACTTGGTGCTGATGAGAGCCTTTTTACTGTATGAACATTTGTTGAAAATCAGTGCCCCAGGTCACAAATCCTGTCAGTAAATTCCTGTAGTGCAGCAAAGACCACAAAGAAGTGCCAACTAGTCCAGATGTCATTCCTAAATTCATTTTCTCAAACAGGGAAATGCTTGAGGATTTAAAATTGGAACATAATCTTCAGATAAGCAATCATGAATTGGCAGAATTAGAGATTCTGAGAGGAGGCCTAAAAAGATCCTGAAAAATAAAATGAGTGTTTAGAAAGCTGATTTTGGCAAACATGTGAAATTATAGGGCAGACTTTCAATCCATTTTTTAAAACATTTTGCAAAGTTATAGTCACAGATGTTTTTCATCCCAGGCTCAGACATGAGCAATGCTCAGAGTCAGTTTTAACAGGGCAGGGCATACATGATGCGCATGAGATGCTTGACTGGAATTAAGATAGACCATATTCATGATACCTGGGGTGACCCTGGTATCTCTTCTGCCCAACATCACAGTTTTCCTGTACTGCTGCTGCCTTCTTGAGAGTACTTTCCACGGTTTCCAGCTAGGATGAGAGTCCTTCATTTTTAGCTATTGTCTTAACACACTTCTTGATGCTTGCCATTGAAATAAATCTATTTCTAGTACTTTCTGTAGTTGGCTGAGGACTTGTTCAGAAATAATTTATTTTTCACAATTGGGGTGACAACATTCACCCAATTTTGAGTATTGTTTATTGCTTTGTATCTCTAGCCTCATACCCAGATAATACCCTGCAGATGCTGTTAAACAATGAATCGTGGAACACTACATCAAAAACTAATGATGTAATGTATGGTGATTAGCATCACATAATAAAATTTAAAAAAAAAGAAGTAAGTTGGAATATGTCATGGCTGTTTGCACACCTGGGACAAGGGCCCAGCTCTATGCTACTCAGTTATTTTCAGAACAAGTTAGTTGTTTCAGTCTGCTTGGCAAAGTTCCCAGCATATCTCATGGGCTTGTCCACATTATCACGTGGTTCTCATGAGAAAGAATACATTAGGGTAAAAAATTCCAAGAAAATAAAGAAAACAATATTAAGGATGTTAGAAAAATCTAATATTATACCTCATGGCATAGAAAGGTGACTTAAAAAAAGAATTCAGAAAAAAGTAGATGTAATAGGAGCTAGGCTTGATGTTCAATGAGGAATATAAAGTATAAAATTGTAGAGTTTTAATACCTGAGTGAGAAAAGAGTTGCAATGTATGGAGAGAAAGTGGGAGTTTTTGAACTTCCAGAACTAAAAGATGGATAATAGAATTATAAAATAAATGGGATCTTAGTGATTATTAAGTAAAATTTATATTTAATACAGGGATTCCTTCTATAACATTGCTAAAACTGATCATCCACACACAAATTGAACTTCTGCAGCTTCGGGGAACTTGTTACTTGCAAGTAGGCCACTCCATAAAGAAAAATAATAAAGGAATATATTTTCTTCTTAATAAGTGAAAAAGAGCCAATAACAATACACTGAAGATTTTTAATGCTTAAAAAGACTTTAATATTTTTAGCAGGAAGAGCTGAAATCTACAGTCTAGACTAGACCAGACATGGCTCTGGGCCTCAGGGCAGCAAGAGGGAAGAAAGTGTAAATGTATCCTAATTACATTAGTTCCATTCAAATGTTCATATCTGGATCCTCTATATCTAAGGTTACTTAAGAAAGTACTTTAAATCACTCTAGGGACACAATCCCTTTTTTGAAACTGAATAATGGCAAATGCCTAAGATGTGAAAGAAGAATAGAACCCATATTTCTTTCATCATAAAAACGATAACTTAATATTTTCTCTCTCTCTATGTGAATATTTTATATATGTTAATACACACACACACACACAACCATTAACTGAAAAGACCAGTTGGTAAACACCCAGATGAAAGAAGCAGACTATGGAATTATACAAATAGCCCTGGAAACACGTGTTTTCCCATGCTACTCTGAGAATCACAGACTAGAGAGAGTATCACAAAACTATGGAATAATCAAGCATTAGAACTAGAAGGGGCCATGGAGATATATTCTCCCTGTAAATGGACCTACATACCGTTTCATTCTCAGAATCTTTTTTTCCAACATTTTACCTGAAAATCTACTCTGCTAAAAAAGATGAGAACCTGTCCATCTCCCACTTCCTGCCCTCCCTTCCTTCCCTCTGCCCCTCTCTCCCTTTTTGCCTTTCTCCCTCCATAGCAGCCCCTGAGGCACCTTCACTGAACCATCTGACTATATTGGCCAAAATGTCAAACAAGCCATCCTCTCTTAAAGGACAGCAGTTATAAACTGGGACACATGACCATAGAAATAATTTGAATCACTCTCATAGAGCTCTAAGAGGGGAAAACAAGACTGAGTTCTATCACTGAATTAGCTCACCAGGAATGATGATTTAAACAAGTCAAAAAAGTTTAATAAGGACTCCAGCATACAAGGACACCAAGACCCTAACTTTGTTTACTTTTTAAAGGCCCTCTCACAAAGGAATATACATTTTGGGGGGCAAAGCTTATCAAGGATCAAATTATCATCCTTGAAAGACAATGAGATACATTGGAATCTTCCTTAATTTGTGAACTTGATCAGTTTGATCAAACTAAAATTGTTCCATCTTATTTAATATTAGGCAAAAAATTAATTGAAGACCAGGTAGAGATCCTTAAATTAAAACAGACAAGGCAAATGTATTTCACATATTCTTGACCAATGGGAAATGTGTTATTGATGGTTTCTGTACCACTGAGGAAAATCTAAATGTGTTCACAGTTTTGGGTTTTCATTATTTTTCATGATTACGAGGCGGTTGTTAGCTCTTGGCAAGGCAGGTAGTGCCTAGCCCATACACCTTACTTCTATTTAACTTTGAATGAAGGAGTATGACTTTTCAGAGACTACTGAATTCATTTGATCCAGTTGATAGGAAGAATCAAGGGAGTAGAATGTGATAGAAAATCTTTCAGAAAATCTAAAGGGCGAGGAGCTCTTTAACATTGGCATAAGGCAATTCTTGGTTCTCATAAATCATGATAGAAATGGGGCCATTATTCATAAGCAAGGTATTGCACAACTGTGTGTGCCCCTTCCCAGAAGACTGAATTACACATATTGTAGTAAGAGAGGGGAAACCGTAATGCCTGCCAAATTCCTAGAAGAAATCCTTTTTTACTCAGGAATTATGCTTACTTGATGGTTAACATTTTTTTGTCAGGGAATAGAGATGGAATTACCTCTTAATGTTCTAAATGAGGTAAGAGACTTATGATTAGCTATCACCTCGGGTCTACTATTTCTGTCTTGATAAGGAAGTAAAAAAGGGTCATTTGACCTCTAATGTGGTTGTTTAGTTGTGTTCATGGAGTTTAACAACCAGCTTTAGGCAAACTCTGCTGTGAATGCCCCTTTGTTCAGATCAGCTATGCCACCTCTGGTTTCCTGGATATTTGAGTGTTGAAAGAAACCCTACCTTTGGCAGAGGGCTTAAAGCAGTGCTTAATTGCTTAGTATAGTCTTGAATAGGGGATAGTGAACACCTAAGGACTAATTATTTGTCAGAGGCTGTGCCTTTACAAGCATTAACTTGTGTAGTTCTGATTTTGACAGATTTCTGACCCTTGATATCCTAAAACCACTATTATGATTAAGCAAATTAAAGTGTCTGATTCCAAAAGAAAGTTGTAAAATAGATAGATTTTGTACTTCTAGTGAATTATAATAACAAATATTCATTAAATGAATTAATAATATTCATGGTTAGTAGAGTAGAAAGAAGAAATGATTTACATGTAAGAGATCACAAGAGTCTAAATATGTATATATTTAACAGAAAAAAGTGAATGAAGACAGATAAGTTGATAATGAAACATATTACAAAATATTCTACAAAGCAAAGATATTCACAAAAATCAAACATACCTAGGAATTGCTGGGCAATGATCAGTTGATGGTATTAGGAAAATATTCTTAGGTAAAGATATCTAGTGAGCGTCATGGAGTTTTGATAAAAGGTCAGAGATACTAAACTTGTTGGGGGCATTTCATTGAAACCACTATAGTGTTTTCTTCTGCTTCATCATGACCAGAATGCCTACTCTGGATTATAGTCACTGTTTATACAGAAGGGTATGTCTCTCTCTCTCTCTCTCTCTCTCTCTCTCTCTGTGTGTGTGTGTGTGTGTGTGTGAGAGAGAGAGAGAGAGAGAGAGAGAAATCTCTGAATGAAACTAGGTGATTAATGCATCTTTTGAGCATTTGTATACCATGTCTACTGATATATTGTTCTGATGTATTTGTAGAAATAAATTAACTCTTTAATTGATTATCTCAGATGGGAAATTGGAAAATATCTTTCTTTTCACCTTTTCTGTAACTCTGCATCTAATTGGTTATTAGAATATGTTGAGCTTCTTTTATATTTATCTGCTCCTCTCCTCAATTGCTAACCCTGCCCTAACTTTGGTGCTTATAAACATTACTAGGTAATGCAATAGCTTACTCTTAACTGGGTCTTTTGCCTACTGTCTGTTTTGCCAATCTGTTTTTCATATTGCCCCTGAGTTCTTCTGAAAAGAGAGATCTGATCCAATTGCGCCTTGAAAAATAAACAATTTAGATGTCTTCCCACAGTTGACAGAATAAAGTTCAGCATTCTATTTTTCAACTATGAATTCCTCTAGGCTGCATTATCTTGACACTGTGTTTGGTACAAAGGTTCCATGCTCTTAAAGATTTTTGGTTTTTGCCTGTCATAAAATTTTATCAAAATGTGTTGGAAATCTTGATTTAATTATTGACCTACTATGCTTACACAGTCAGTCTTGATTTCAATTGTATTGCTATTTCAAATAATCACTGCTATATGTAAGGTGCTCATTAAATATGAAAATTGGGTGCCAAACAATCTGACCTTAATTCAGTTTAGTTTTGTACTTCATGCCCTTCTGTGCACATTCCAGTACATCTGCTCCTCAACCCTTCCAAAACCTCTTGGCTTTTCCTCTTGGTATCATCTCCATGTAGGACCACCTTCCCACACATAGCAAAATCTTATCTTCCTGCAAGGCAGATCTCTAATTCCACGTTGTTTTTGAAGCTTTCACTGATCTCATTCTCAAGCTTTCCCTGACCCTCATAAGAAGGACTTATTTCTTTCTTTGGAATCCAACTGCATGTTCTTTTGGGCCTCTACTATGGTACTGCACTTTTTCTGCTTGAGAATGCAGTTAGCTTTTAAACTCCCATTTCCTCTACCTCTTTGAAAGTTTCTTGAAGACACAGGTGATGCCTAACTCATCTTAATTGCCTCCATGGCATAGATAAAAACCACTAACTTCATGAAGAAAATGCGTACTTAGTATTTATTAAGTGGGGTTCTGATAGATCAATATTTCCCTATGAATATTCTTGAGAACTCTATTTCTGCAGGATGTCAGCAGTTATTATATTAAATGGAGTTCTTTGGCCAAAGCGGTTTGGAAAATACTGGGCTAGACAGAGTCAAATACATTTTTTTAAAAGCTGAGATGCTTATCAGAGCCTTTAATGGTGAAGTTCTCTAAGGGGAAAATATCCTATCTAGTGTTTCCAGACTTACTGGCCACAGAACCTTTTATTCACAGACTGATATGCAATGTATAATCCAGTGAGAACTAGCTGGCTTCTGTCTTAGAGGTGAGAACAGTTCCAAATTCCAAACTATGTAGCGTGGGAGTTAACTTGCTTAGGAATTAAATCTTTAACAGAATTTGGCACATGAAAATGCAGTCATTGACTTCTGAGCTGGAAGAGGCATCTTAGGAACCTCATCAGGATAAGCACTGTTAGATTTTTTTTTAAACATTCCAAATGCCTAAATTACAGCTAATTGTTATAGAATGTGTCAAGATTATATAATTTATCCTAGTGTATAGGATAGTATATGGAAATTTTCATAATTAATTCTTTCTTTCTCCTAAATTATCCACTTTAGTTTATATATACATATTAATATATATGTAATTATAATGTATATATGCATGTTTTCTATAGCATATGAGGATCTTGAAGAACAATTTTATAGATGCACAGTTGTGTAGGCTTTGGACAAAAAGGATTGAACTTATTGTTCAGAGTCAAAATGAAAGGGGGCTTAATAAGAAGCTTTTTTCTAAAATATTTATTTGAGAGGGAAAGAGTGTGTGCGTATATGAGCGGGGGAGGGGCAGAGGGAGAGGGAGAAGCAGACTCCCTGCTGGGAAGGGAGCCCGATGACTTGGGGCTTGATCTGAGGACCTTGGGATTACTACCTGAGCCAAAGGCAGACACTTAACTGACTGAGCCACCCAGGCACCCCAATAAGAAGCTTTTAAGAAAGGGATTAGTCCTGCTCTGGTTTCAACACCCTCATCAGTGATATGCATTTTGATCTCCCCTGACAGATCACATATGATTCCACTAATTTCTTCACATTTAATATATACTCAGTTTTCACTGGGAATCTGCGCTTCAACATAATGGAAGAAGTTGCCTTGGGAAAATATGCTTCAACTTCTGTCATTCTCTTCATCTCAAGTTATAGTCTTTTTAAGAGCTGAAATGTATCCTTTGCATTCTTTGTATTTTCCTTTAACTTGAGTACTGTGCTGTGTACCCAGCAGGTACTTCAAAGACATTGTTAGGCTGACTTGGATGTAAGTCAGCACCTTCATTAGGTTTTACATGAAGGAACATCTTGATGATAAGTTAGGGTGGAGTGCAGGGGTGGTGGTGGGCTGAAGCATCAGCCCCCTGGAGACTGGGAATAGAATTAAATGACCTTGATGAGCAAGAACAAATATAAGGATTTTTACTAGTACACTCAAAGAACAAAAACCACATCATAAAATGTAAAATGAGTAATGAGGAGCTAGATCCGAGCACCTCTGAAAAACATCTAAAAGTCATAATGAATTACATAAGCCACCATGAGTTAGCAACATAGCACCTTTTAAAAACAGGGTATTTTCCCCAGGATATGTTAAAAAGGAGTATAGTAGGCAACATTTATGCTTGAAGTCTATCTCATGTTAAATGATATAATTTTATGAGATAACTTGGAAAATATGTTATGAGCTAAAGAAATATAAAATGCCATTGATATTTCAATTTTGTGAATATTCCCTGAAAGATTCCTGAAAGTGTTATGCCCATTAAGTCTCTTCACAAGTAATGGCAGCATCTGCAAGCTGAGATCTCAAATTCTGAAGTATGATATTGGTTATAATGCAGATAAAGTATTCTTTGTGTTTTTAACCATAATAATGTGACAATCACCATACTGGGGAGATGTTCCCATGTGAAGAAGAGAGACTTCATTCTTGTCCTTGTAATACCTCTAATGTATTAAAAGTAGTATTCCCATACTGGCAACCTGTATGTAGCTCTATTGCTGAATATTCATGTGATTTCAGTTACACATGCTATGGGATTTCAAAGATTCGTAACAATTACAAAAACCCACATACCTATTTTGGAAAATTTATATTGAGTATTAAATATGCAATAAAAAGATTCATTCTCTGCCATTAACTCATTAAAGTTATTGTTTAACAGAGGTGGGGATTTTAAATAAATTATGTAACTGGAGAAAAATACCATAAACACAGTTTTACTGTAGTTTTGTAGTATAATGTAAAGGGGTTCGGTTTGTCATCAGATGGCTTTCATTAGTGGGGAATGTATATATATTAAATAAATTCTAGGGGTACCTGGGTGGCTCAGATGGTTAAGCGTCTGCCTTCAGCTCAGGTCATGATCCCGGGGTCCTGGGATCGAACCCCGCATCGGGCTCCCTGCTCGGCGGGAAGCCTGCTTCTCCCCCTCCCACTCCCCCTGCTTGTGTTCCCTGTCTCGTTGTGTCTCTCTCTGTCAAATAAATAAATAAAATCTTTAAAAAAAAATAAATTCTAAAGCTAAAAAGTAAAAATTCCCTGTTTTATACAAGGCAGCCAAAAAATGTATAGAGATTTTGGACGATATAATTGATACAGTGATGAAAAATATTTCAGCTTTGTACATTATAAAAAGAGAATATGCATCTTCAAATTGCACCTTATAAAAACAAACTACCATGCCATAAGAAGCCCAAACATCCCTGTAGAGATTCCCACATGAAGAGAAATTAGAGCTTTTAGTCCTCAGGTCCAGCTGAGCTCTCTGTTACCAGCCACCTTAATTTATCTGCCACAGGGGTAAGCCATCTTAAAAGAGTATCTTCCACACCCAGTTGAGCTGCCTACTGCTGGTTAGGTTCTCTGGAAGCAAATATCGAGAAGGAGTTAATGATGCAGGTGGTTAGTAGATTTCAGCACCTTTGTAAGTGGGGGGGTTTGGGCAGACGAAGAATCTAAATTGCAGTAAAGGTCTGACAAAGCTTTTGCCAATGAAGTGTGAAGCTCTACAGTGAGTTTTGTCATCAAATCTGTTCAGGGTAGAACTAAAATGGCCGGACCTTTATGTTCCTGTCTTCCTCAGTCATCAGGTATGAGCTGTTCTGGAAAGGATGTGACCTCAGATGAAGTAGTTTTCTGTGCCTGAGGTGGACTCTGAAGGAGCTGACAGCTGGCGGGGTCTGCTGACTACATAAACCCATAACTTGGTAGCAAATCCTGTGAAAACTGGATCCTGGTAGTGTGTCTCCTTAGCTGCCTCACTGCCCCCCACTTGGAGCGAGAGGAGTTCTCCTGGGGTGGTTTGTTATACAGTGTATTAACTGTAATACATCCAAAAAAAAAAATCCAGGTAAATTAAGTTACAAAATGAAAAAAATAGTAAAGCCTATTATTTAATTGAGGTATTTATTTATTTGATCTCTGTGTGGGTAAGGATTATTTAGGTGTTTCTTTGGTCTCTGTATTTAATGGAAGGAATCAAAAAGAAAATGTCAAGGGATAAAAAATTCTTTAATGTCAAGCTGTCATAAAATTAAAGTTTGAACATAAATGGGACAATATTTGTAACAAAAAATAGGCAAAGAATTTCTATCCTTTAATATATGATATACTCACATAAATTGATAAGAGATTCTGAGTATAGAAACATGTCAGAAAAGATATACATCCATATAATGAATGTATGAAAAATACTCCATCTCATGAATAAATAATTATAAATTAAAACTGTAAGAAATATCATTTTAATTTTTAAAAATATTAAAAGAAACTGGTACTCCCTGCTTATGTTGATGGGATAAGGTCATTCGAATAAATCCTGATGGAAGAAGAATTTCTTAAGACTCTTCTAGAAAGCATTTTGGCAGTATGCATTAAAAGTCACAAAATTGTATAATCTCTTACCAGTAATTAAATTTCCAAAACCTACGTTGGAGAAATCTTCCAGTATTTATGTCTTAAAATATTCATCTCAACGTTTTATGTTTATTAATAGCCAAATAGGGGGATAGTTTTAGTAATTGATGGGATAGAACATTATATGGCCATTAAGAAATTTTAATAGAAAAGGTGTTTATTATGTTCAATAAAGTACACAAAATCTATATACAATGAAGATTCAACTATGAAAAATGTTTATATGTGTTTGAAAATGTAGCAATTTGTCCATAGTTGCTTCTACTCTTAGGAAGATTCTTTTTTTTTTTTTTTTTTTTAAAGATTTTATTTATTTATTTGACAGAGAGAGAGAGACAGTGAGAAAGGGAATACAAGCAGGGGGAGTGGGAGAGGGAGAAACAGGCTTCCCGCGGAGCAGGGGGCCTGATGCAGGGCTCAATCCCAGGATCCTGGGATCATAACCTGAGCTGAAGGCAGACCCTTAACGACTGAGCCACTCAGGCACCCCTTTAGGAAGAT
This sequence comes from Halichoerus grypus, assembly GCF_964656455.1. Taxonomy (NCBI): domain Eukaryota; kingdom Metazoa; phylum Chordata; class Mammalia; order Carnivora; family Phocidae; genus Halichoerus; species Halichoerus grypus. The sequence goes on from NC_135723.1 coordinate 71,084,371, forward strand.
TTTTAAATAGTATTAATTTCTACCCACCTTAGACAGGGGAAAGATATTCTCTTTAAGCTCCCACCCTAATACAAGACATTTGTGTCTTCACTGGGGGGCACTTAAAAGTATTCAGGACTGTTGGACAATGAGTGGTTCTCAGATAATAATTCATAAGTGGTTCACCCTCAAGCACCTTCAAGTACTGAGCTTTCACTTACCCTCTGGGTCTTGTGGCCAAAGGTCCCTTTCCTTTATTGGACCTCCTTTCTCTCCCCAGTTCCTTCAGGTCCAGGTCCTCCCAGCTGCCTTTTATTCCTCTCTTCCAGTCACAGTTTTCACCCCCAAACTGGGTTCAACCAAAGTTAGAATGATGTTTTAATCTTTTTTTCTGCTTCAGTGACAGCTTCGTTGCTACTGAGTATATGGGAAATATACATATCTAACTGACTTGGTCTAATAAATGTTTTGGCTTGATCTATCCATGTTATTGTTGTTAAGACTTATGCTGGTTAGAGGAGGTTAGATGAACTAAAAAGGAAATCCATCTGAAATCCTGCAGTTTCTTCTTGAAACCTTATAGTTCTGGGAACTTTGGCAATGTGCATTGTATTTAGATTGTAACATGGTTTGTATTCAGGGAATTCAGAAGACTTCCAGAAAAGCATTGCAGGTCACACTGAAAATTGGTCATCTGAGTTGTAGAGAAATGTCTCAATTACCTCATGAGACCTCTGTGCTCAATTTTTCCTCTAATCTGTTTGATGACAGAAATAGGCAGTGCTATGGTTTCTTACACTACTGAAAAGTAGTAGTCTTCTCTTTTTCAGAAATTTCTCTGTGCTTGACTCAGACTTTCTCTGTGAAGAAAAGAGATGACATATGTATGAATTTTTAAGGCTATTTTAGGTGGCTTTAGTGACCATACCATACCAACCTTTTAAGCAGCCCCTCTATTCTAGCTTCTCCAGTAGAGGTGAAAATCAACAGAAGCCACATTGGCAGCGAAGAAAGCATTTCTGCCTATGACAATGTGTTTGTCAGAAACTGGTCTGTTCATTTGTGGATGGTTTAATCGATAGTCTTTTTAGCAGCCGGGTCTTTTCTCCCTGATGTGTAACCCAATGTCTCACCCTTGCCCTTGTCTTCTCTATGATTAAGAAAAAGAAAGCTGTAGACCTCTACTTCTAAGGGTATTTCCTTGATTTCACAAAAGCTGGGAAGATATGGAGCAAAAGTTGGGAATAAAAGAAACAATCAAACCATACAAAGTATTTGAGAAAATACATTCATTGACACAGAGAACCAGAGCTTAGTTCCTAATAAAAGCCCTGCCACTTTTTGTAGGTATCTGTGCTCATCAGTTAATTTCTTCTGGGTAGCTGGGCTAAGTTTATGAGATTGTCTAAACATGGGTCTTTAAGAAAACAAGTACATAACTATCTCACCAGCAATGTATATTCTTTAAATGTCACTAAACTTAAAATATGAAATCATCAGTTAAGCTTTTATGCAGAAAAAAACAAATGATCATCATAGGAACAAAAGTCAAGAAAATGTTGGATTTCTTCTTTGCACGTATCAGTAAAAGCGAAATGGAATAATAACTTTAAAACCTTTAAAGAAAAAAATGTATTCTTTTTTTTTTTTAAGATTTTATTTATTTTAGAGAGAGAGGGGGAGAAGGAAGTATGTGAGTCAGGGGAGGTCCAGAGGGTGAGGGAGAGGAAGAAGGAGAGAATCTCAAGCAGACTCCTTGCTGAGCTGGCAGCCTGATGTGGGGCTCTATCTCATGACCCTGAGATCATGACCTGAGCTGAAACCAAGAGTCAGATGCTTAACCAACTGAGCCACCCAGGCACCCCTAGAGTGTGTTCTAATAAAGCTCTTCAGCTGTGTTATCATTCACAGGTGAGGACTACTGAGACAGATACTATGACTTAAAAACTTTCAAAATACTTACTACATAAGTATCTTTTTTTTTTTTTTTTTTGTAGCTATTACTAAAGGAAATCTTAGAATTCTGGAAGAAAAATGAAATTGAGGTGAGGTAGTTGGGTATGTGGAGAAGGGAAAAAGAAAACTTGATTAGAGAGGTTGTTGGAATGTGGTCTTCAGATTACAAAAGAAAAGAACCATCATTTTAGAGATAACATGATAAAGGGTGTATGTGTGTATGGGTTAATGTTTACTGACATGACCATGGTAAATGAAATGAATTACTTCTCATTCACTTATCTGTTAAACAAAAGCAGAACATAAAAGGTAAAAAGTTTATTATGGAAATACTAAACCTTACTACTTATTACAAAGTAGTAAGCTTGGAATGGGAAAATGAGTTTCAGAAAGGCAGGGAGTCCCCAGTTGAATTGTTTATCTAAATAAAGGGAATAAAAATAAATTTTGTGCTTGATTATGTGGTTATGAATTAATAATTATACAAGTAATATCTCCAGGTATGTTATATTAATCTGAATGATATTAAAATATTTAGGTTCATTCTAAAACATAAAAAGAGAATATGATCTATATTTCAAAACCATATTAGAAAAGGGCAACATATTTGAAAAGAAAAGCTTGAGGAAAGATGACATAGCATGGAGCTGTGAAAATTGTGAAGATTATATAAAACTATTGAAAATGAGTAATGTTAGATGAAATATAATAATACTGAAAATGTGAATTATGTAAATTATGTAAATATACATTCATGTGGAAGATAACATGAGCATTATTAGGATTATTAGGATAGTGGCACTAATAATTTAGAAGTATTAAATCATTTTGTCATTTCCACAATTCTTTGTCCTAAAGAATAAATTGCTTTTGTAATAATTTACTTGAAATAATATATTTTAGAATAAAATGCCTCTCTCTGCAAAGATTTTACAAAGGAAATATTTTATTTTTGTTTTGTAAACAATTTTAACTTTCCTGCTTTACTTTTGATATGTGATAAACTAACAGTTTATACAAAAGCATCACCTGTAATATTTACTTTCGATATGTGATAACTTATACAAAAGCATCACATGTAATATTATTTTAATGAAACGGTGTTTCTGGTCCATGATGGAATTGAATTTTGGTTCAAATAATTATCAAATACTCAAAGTGGTTACTTCTGTGACTCTTTGAAAAAAATATCTTTTCCTCATTTGAAGTTATTGCTACATCACTGGAATAATCTACCTTGTCTTCGAGTTGTTTCATTATGTTATATTTCCCAGGATTAGTAGTCTTAGTGTATGTTTACTGTAGCTGAAATAGAAAGTGCCATCAAAAGAGTTCAGGAGGCTTATTTTCATTGAAGTCTCCCTGAAGACAGGGACCATTCCTCTATTTAATGTTGTTCATGCCATTGCTGCCACAGCCTCAGTAATTCAAAGAACACTGAAAAAGCCCGGCAGGCAAGGGTGCACCATGGTAAGGACAGGTAACAGGATTGGTCACTTGTGATGTGGCCATCCCATTTCAGCAGCACTGGGAAGTGTGGTCCTAGTTGTGAGATCTATAGATCTGACGAGTAATTGTGCTATTGCCTGGAGTCCATTTTTTTTTTTTAAACATTTTATTTATTTATTTGTCAGAGAGAGAGAGAGAGCACAAGCACAGGGAGTGGCAGGCAGAGGGAGAAGCAGGCTCCTTGCTGAGCAAGGAGCCCGATGCGGGACTTGATCCCAGGACCCTGGGATCATGATCTGAGCAGAAGGCAGACCCTTCACCAACTGAGCCACCCAGGAGTTCCTGCCTGGAGTCCATTTTTGATGGAATACATTTTTGTTGAAGGAGAGCCCTTTTTTTTCCCCAAGTGATATAATTGTTTTCAAATGATTAAGTTTTAAATTAGGAAGAAAATGTGGGTAGTGTGTAGCACTCATTTTGTTCAGTTATGATCAATTACCCCAGCACATCCAATGCTGCTTTTAATACAAAGTAATCATTGAGGTCACTGGAACTCTGCTGATGATATGCAGAACTCAGAGTGATCTGTGTTGGAACCTCAATGAACCTTCAAATCAGAAATGATATGAAAATGGAGAGTAGGTAAAGTTGATATAAGATAGCATTAACTCATTTAACCCTTTTGATAGCCCTGTGATGTATATATATAAGGAAGCATGGCTTGGCATATAGAACCTGTAGGTTCTTTCCTCTGCCTCCTAAAATAGACTCCATCAGGGCTGGTTGAGGTAATAAGGTCCTCTGCAAAAAGTAGTTTTATCTGAAATACATGTGCCACTCTTACTAGAGAAAGTAGTTTTATTTCCTAATAATACAGCAAAATAATATAATTATAGGTGGTTTGAGCATTCCAGCTCCCTTCTTTCAATGACTCCAAAATATGACTTTTAATTTACAAATTCTTGGGATAAAATTGAGATTCAGCTTCCTTCTCTTTAGATGCTGTGCTTTAGAAATTTATTTCTAGATGAGTATTTATCTCAATCATATTCTCCTCTATCAAAAGTATTTTTAGCTTTTGTAGAGTTCAGTATGTAATGATTATATTATTAGACTTATAAATTAATACTTCTTACATCGGCATTGGAATCACAATTGGAAGAAACAAGCTGAGTCTGATAGTTTTAATCTCAAGCCATAACTTTTTACCATAGAGTATATCTATAAATATGGCATGTGTGCACATGCACATACACACATATGTAAATGTATATGTATGTGTGTATATGTATATCTGTATATCAGTTGATCAATAAGTATTCTTTGAGAACCTATCACATGGTAGGCATTGGTGATAAAAAGGATTCCTGTCCCAAGGGAACTGACATTCCAGTAGGGAAGAGAGAGAGACAATAATCATGTCAAAAACAAGATAGTTTGAGGTACTGATAGGTACTCTAGAGAGGACAAATATGGTGATGTAAAGAGTGACTATTGAGGCCTGGATGTGTTATTGCTGCTGGGGAGCAGTGATTACTTCTCTGAGGAGGTGGAGGGAGATCTGAGTTGGGATCTCAGCGGAGAGAAAATGATGGCCATGCAAGTCTGGGGGAAGAATTCTGAGCAGAAAGGACTAGGAAGTGCATAAACACTGAGATGGGAAAGAAAATCCAGTAATGCTGGAGCTATATAAAAAAAAAAAAAAAATTGGAGAACAATGAAGTTGGAGAGCAGTGAAATTGAAGAAGTTGGCAGGGGCCAGATTATATTAAGCCTTTTAAGTCAATAAATACAGTTGAGACTCTTAGGTATTTTGGGAAGCTGTTGCAGGGATGTAGCTGGTGAGGAGTATGATCTTACTTCCACTTTAGGAAGAGGACTCTGATAAAATTCCTCCTACTCTTTGTATTTCACATTTGCTAGTTTGGCAAGGCCTGCCAGTTTTATCTCTATGATTGTCCATTCATCCATCTATTTTTCTCCATTCCCACCGTCACTGTTTTAGTTCAAGTCTTCATTTTCTTGAGCTATTACTATGACCTACTAACTTACCTCCCTGCCTCCAGTCTTTTTCCTTTTTGATACATTCTAATTTCTGCTGTTAGATTCCTTTGTCTTAACTCATTAGCCTCCCAATGCTCCCATGCATACCTACGTGGAAGGCTTTCAGAAAGAAGTCTTGTGTTTGTACACAGGGGCCTCTCAGGGTGGCATTGTTGTATTTATTTGAGGAATTGAATTTCTTAAAAGGAAGAGATTCATTTTTAAAAAGAATTTTAGCTCACTTGTTTGATCCAAAGATAAGGGGCCAAGGGGTCAATATTGGGAAAGAAAGCTGATTTTTTTTGTTTTTGTTTTTTTGTTTTTTGTTGTTGTTTTTTTAGATTCTATCCATTTATTTGACAGTGAGAGAGAGAGATCACAAGTAGGCAGACAGGCAGGCAGAGGGAGAGGGAGAAGCAGGCTCCCCGTTGAGCACGGAGCCTGATGCGGGGCTCAATTCCAGGATGCTGGGATCATGACCTGAGCCAACTGAGCCACCCATGTGCCCCTTTTTGTTTTTTTGTTTTTTTAGAGATTTTATTTATTTATTTGACAGAGAGAGACAAAGCAAGAGAAGGAACACAAGCAGGGGGAGTGGGAGAGGGAGAAGCAGGCTTCCTGCTGAGCAGGGAGCCCGACGCAGGGCTTGATCCCCGGGCCCTGGGATCATGACCTGAGCCAAAGGCAGATGCTATAAATATGGCATGTGTGCACATGCACATACACACATATGTAAATGTATATGTATGTGTGTATATGTATATCTGTATATCAGTTGATCAATAAGTATTCTTTGAGAACCTATCACATGGTAGGCATTGGTGATAAAAAGGACACCCCAAGGATTGGTGAGCCATCCAGACACCCCAAGAAAGCTGATTTTGAATGTAGCTGAGGAATGCCACGGAAGTTTCCCTTTAGCTCAGCCTCCTGGACTGAAGCAAAATTTCCAAGGGAAGTTGGATATCATAAACAGAATTTCTTTAAAAGAAAATGAAAAACGCAGTGTAGCAATACTTTGTGTCCTCATGAAGGATATGCCATGAACTAATCCCTTATTAGAAAACCCGTGGATCCCAAACACAAATCTTGGTAACAAAAGTGAGGTTACTAAGCACTCAAGAAAGATTAAGCAATGGTGTCTTCTGACTGTCTAATGGAGAAAATCATCAGCATTTATTGGAATGATTCTAATAGTTTAAATTTTAACTTTACCAGATACAAACTTTATTCAAATTTGGGCCAATCTTATACAACTCAGTGAGTTATTCAGGGCACTGTTTGGCTATTAGTGGAAATCATCACAGACAGACCCATAGATAAGTGGATGAAATCAGTGGAGAACACATTGTGCTGCGGGTTTATATTACAGCAATTAATCTAGCATCTGGGAAGAACACAGACTAAGGCCTTAACATCATTCCTCCATCAGAATCATTCCTCATTTAGCTCATTTGGGAAGCCTCGCCAAAACCTGAAAATAAAGGATCGTAGATGAAAGTTGCCACATCCTGTTGAGAATGGGCAATTATCCTTTATTCGATTTCCAACTTTCCTTGTAAACATGCCAACAGATAAAATGTTGGTTTGAGTGTAGGGCTGTTAGAATTAACTTTTTCTCACCACAGGAATAAAGCATGTCCTCAGGCCTCATTTCCTAGAGATGGCTGTGGGCCTACCAAGCATTATCTTTCAATGGCTATTTCTCCACTACAGCAAGTAGCCATTATAAAAGGGAATAAAATGGTCAAGTCAGGGTGCCTGGGTGGCTCAGTTGGTTAAGCGACTGCCTTTGGCTCAGGTCATGATCCCGGAGTCCCGGGATCGAGTCCCGCATCGGGCTCCATGCTCGGCAGGAGTCTGTTTCTCCCTCTGACCCTCCCCCATCTCATGCTCTCTCCATCTCATTCTCTCTCTCAAATAAATAAATAGAATCTTTAAAAAAAATAAATAAATAAAATGGTCAAGTCAGTGGACCAATGGCCTATTTTTGTGATCACACCATACTGATCACTTATTTGCAATGTTAATAAAGATAGTTTTAAGGTTTTCCCTTGGAACATTGGGTTCCAAGTGTGGCAAGATGGAAGTTTTGCTTCCTCAGGTTTTGTTCCACAAGGGGCTCTCTGTGCTCATTCCTGATTGTCCTGCACAGGAATGCTGATGCATGGTTGCCACGGGTTTGCAGTCATGTAGGCTATAGGGTCAGCCACGCAGAGATTATTGGGGAAATAGTTGGCACAGGGGAATCCAGGGTAAAGAATATGAGATTTTGAATCACAATCCAAGTCTTGACTGCCAGTTATTAACCAGTTTTATATGTCATCGATATTGCATTTATTTTTACTGTGATAAAAAACACATAAAATTTACCACCTAAACCATTTTTTTTTAAGTGTACAGTTTAGTGTTGTTATGTACATTCACATTGTTGTGGAACAAATATCCAGAACTTTCTCATCTTGTAAATCTGAAACTCTATACCGATTATACAACAGTTCCTCATTTCTCTGTCTCTCCAGCCCCTAGTAATCACCATTCTACTTCCTGTTTATATAAATTTGACTAATTTAGATACCTCATGTAAGTGGAATTATCCAGTATTTGGCTTTTTTTGATTGGATTATTTCACTTAGCATAATGTCCTCAAGTTTCACCATGTTGTAGTATGTGACAGGATTCTTTCCTTTTTAAGGCTGAATAATGAATAATGTTCCATTGTATGTAAATACCACATTTTGTTTATCCATTCATGAGATTACATTTTGTTATCTGTAAAATGGGAAATGATCAATTATTTTTACCCCAAAGAATTATTGTTATCTTCTAGTATAAAGGCTGAAGCGGTACATGTTTTTCCTCTTATATTGGAAAATTATATTACAGCAGAAAGTATTGGTCAAAGGTTTATGAAATCTGGGTTCTAATTTTGGCTCTGCTTCCAGTTTTTGGAGCACACCAACAATCTATGTGCTCTGGAGCCACAGTGTATAATCTGTAATTTCATATTTATTTTAGCTGTTCAACAGGATTTTTGAGAGGTGAAGAGGCATATTCATTCCTCAGAAATCTCTCGGTAGTTCTTGGTGCCTAGGTGCTCAGCTGTTAGTTCTGAATGTGGCTCTTGTATCACTTAGGAGGGATAGGATCTTAGCTGAGCCTCAGTCTCTTGATCTATGAAAATTATTGAGTCTAAACCAGATCACTGAAATAATTAAACTTTGAAATCAATGAAAAAACTCTATCAATAAACAGACATTTTATGTCTTACTCCAGTGTTACTTTGGTATTTTAAAAAATGCTATGTGACTAAAAATAAAGTACTTGGTAGTTTTAGAATCTCCTTTTCCAAAATTGCATGTTTCAACCACTCCCTTGTTTTCCTTATCAAAGTCTAATAAGAGACACTGCCCACCACATGCCTTCAAAATATCCTATAGAATTGTACTAGATAAGCCTTAAGGCATATTGGAGAATTCTACGACTTGCACTTTTGAACTTCAGGTAGTTTTCCTTTGCATCAGTTCTTCTGGAGTTTTAGAATCTGTGCCAAATATGTGGCCGGCCTTGCCACTAAGAACTTCTATTAACTGTCAAAATGATGGACTTATCATAGAGAGAGATATCTATATTTTGAAGGTCTGTGGATACTACATATGTAACATTAATAAACATTACATTCATTTTTGTTTAAATTGGGAAAAATAAAGCAATGGTGGCAAGTTTGAAAATACCAGGCTAAGAAATATGCTGCCTGGCCAAACATCTGATGATTAAATGATTGAACAAAAGGAAGCAAGAACTAGGAAGATACAGAAGTTTGCTGAACCCTCTCCCTCCCCTGTTCCAGTGTGCCATTTAGCTTCATCACCTTGTCACAAGGTTATTTAAGTGCAAGATTTATGGTAGAGATGGAGCAGATCAGGGTCATCAAAGGAGTGTGAAGTAAGAAACCCTTCAGAATAGAAGGAGCTTTCTGAATACAGTTAGATTTTTATTAAGTTGATTATCAGCACTTCAGGTTAAATTCAATTAGAAAAACTCTGATCTCTCAAAGGCAGTTTTTAAGATCTAGCTATCTTAGAATAACTTCATTTCCATATTTATACCATTGAATTTTATACTGAAGACTTCTTTAATAAAAACCTAAACTGTTAACAATATATAAAGTATGAAATATGTTTTATTGTGAATATCTAAATGTTTGATGATCAAGGATCTTGAAAATAATGACATATATAGTTTTTTACATATTTAAAATTGAAACCATCTATCCTATTGATAATGAATTAATTATTTACATTCTTTGGTGATGTTATCTGGACATGCAACTATTAAAAACATAGACTCATCAGAAAGTACTTTGATGAAACAGAATGAAAGTCAGAACAAAAACTTGAATAAGATATTTTAGACAAGGCTTTTTATTATATCTATATGTAACCTCTATCCTTAGTGAACATGATGCCATTGCTATTCAAGTATAAGTGATGAGAAGGCTAAATAAAAAAACAATTCCAATTCTGTTTGAGTTAAAATTATATGTGCATATGACATAAATTTTTATTTTGAACATAAAAAAAGTATATTCAATTTTTATTAATGGAAAATTAATTTCTTCCTGTTATTTTAAAATAAATATTAAATAATAGGAGTTTGAGTGAGTACCAAATTATTGGTTGGCACTGAAGATGAACATGTTCTAGTCTGGTTATAAGGACGTTTTATGGAATTCATGTGGTTTTTGTCTTTACATGAGAAGAGGACTGATTTCAGGTAGTTGCAAAGAAGCATAGATGAAAGCCATTAATTTTACCTGATAGTGAAGATGGTAATTCAGGAAACCTTCATAAAAGACATAATGCTTAAACTTGCTTTGAATTGTGACACTGCTCACTGGGCAAAGGGGAGATGTCCATCACAAAGGATGCAGTGTAAGTGCAAGGCAGACAAGTATGGAGCATTGTGGTTTGTGTGCACACAGAGGTGAGGCAGGCGAGAGATCAAGAAGGAAACAAATGCTTGATGGATGATTAGAAGTAGAGGAAGGAGAAAATGGGATTAAAGATAATGCTAAGATTTCAAGTCATATTCATTTGTCCTTGACAACATTTTTGATTGCTGTATACATGGGTAGTACAATGTTTTGATCAAAATCTTATAAAAGCATCTACAAACAGGAAATGTCTTGTTATCAAACATTAGGAAAAAAATACTTATAACATTGATAATAATCATATTAAATAAAATCTTTTCCTGAAAGAAAAGCACAAATCAATTTTAAAAATAAGGAGTAAGGGGTAAACCTCATTCAACCTTATGACTTTTAGGCAATATTAGAAAGAGATGCTGTTTAAAGTATGGCAATTAACAAATCCTGCTCTAATCCAGGAAATGTAAAATCAATCTTTAAGCCTTTTAATGCTTTATTCAAGTGTGTGTGTGGAGGGGGGTGGGAGAGGGAAAGGCACGGAGGAAGAAGTGGGAAAGAGAGATTTTAGAAATATTCTTTTAAGAAGGACATATCAGGCAGATATACATAATCTGCCCAGGGATATAAGCTTCATTGTACATGAAAATGCAGTAATTATTTAATTGGTTAAACTGTAAATAGCAGAAGTATATAAGCAATTGAATTTATTTAGAATTTTTTTAAATAAAAATCAGCACCCATGATAGGAAATTGAAGAAAAATAGAGAAGAGTGCATTATAACATTGTTGTTTCTTCAGTGATAATCTCAGATTTAGCAAGGGTTTCTTGCTCCCTCCTTATTTCCTGGTAAGGTAGTATAAACTTCACCACCACTCCATATATACACTTAAAATGTCTTCAGCTGTTTTTGCACATCCCCAGAAAGGATCTTGTGAGTGTTCCTGAATAGATGCTCTCAGTTACTACATGTTTCTTTTTCTTTTGGTGCATGTTTCTTTTGGAGATGTCACCAAAAAGATTCAGGAAGGTGTGTTGCTCTCTCTCTGCTCCTTGGTTTGTTTCCTGTTATTCCTTGTTAATCACCACTGTACCAAGATCTCACTGGACTGAAATTGTTCTTTTAAAGACGGGAGGATACCCCCAAACACACACATCTGTGTCATACCCTATCAAGAGGTCCCAAACATATGTCAATTTTATTCTCCAAAACTCACTTAGATCACGCATGAACAATTATTTCAGGGTCTTGCTTGAGCATCTTTTCTTTGTGCTTAAATAGGAGTTCAGGAAGGTTGGCCTGGAAGCTAGGAGTCTACTAAAAACAGGGCTTGCTTTTTATGCTGAATCTTTTCTTGTCTTTGAATTAAAGTTTGGAATTTATAAATAATTATTTGATATTAAACTTTTTAACAATCCTATTTAGGTAGGTATGACAGATTATTATAATTACCATTTTATAGACCAGAAACCTGAAATTTGGAAAGCTGTATTTACTGAGCAAGTAAGTTGCAGAGGTGAAACTCAAATCCAGGTTGTCAGAGTCCACATCTAGTTCACTATCCTCAACTGTCTCTGCAGAGTTGGAGATATGCTGTGTGTCAAATGCCATCCTGTAATGTGTAACAACTGCAATTGCCGAATGACATTCCATCCTTAACTGAGAGTAGATTCCCCTTACTGCTTAGAGGCGCCTCATCAAAGCCACAATTCTTCTCCCAACAAAAATGCACATTAGTGGGTAACTCCGTGCAAATACACACTTTACATCTTTTGCAAGTAGATCCAAGGATTTTAGGGATGTCCTGAACCACAGAGCTATATTTAAAGGAACATCTGCCCATTGCATACTGATCCTGTTCTCTAAGGCGGGTTTAAAAAGGTTTTACTGTGTGTATTTCAATGCTAGTATATATATTTCTTTTGATATCAAAATCCTTTATCCAAGGCATATGTCCTTATTAAAAATATTAAAAATGCATAAAAGTGAGTCTACATGGTAAAGGAGAAATTTAATCGAAACATCCAAAGTTCTATTTTCCTGGAAGTTGTATTAACAAATTATGGTTTATCATGTTTACAGTATTGAATTGAACTGTTAAATAGTACCTGTATATTTGAATTGAATTATATATATAATCTATATGTATTATATAATGTATATATGTGCATATATATATGCACAAACATATATTTAGTTGCTTCTTCAAATTAGAGATTTGAGCTAACATTTATTGCACAGACATTTAACAAAGTATTTTTAATAACTAAAAAATTATGTCTCATGTGCTTTTTAGTCAATTGAGTGATTGACTGGTATATGATCAATATCAGTAACCTGTGTGAACATTGTGAAGGATGGTAGTAGAGGCAGAGGCTCAACTTCAGTGGTTCTCAACCTTTGTTACCCTTTTGAATCACCTGAGGGACCTTTAAAGAATGCTTTATGCTGTGACTTCAGTTTTAGGAATTTTGATTTGACAATGTAGAGTGTGGCCTGAACAATGGGATTTTTTAAAAGCTTCTCAAGTGGTTCTATAGAGTTTGCAATCACTGCCCTAATTTTTCACCCCCTAAATGGGAGAATTCTCAAACAGCACAAGAAAGAGTATATTCATTATAATCTGTCAAGCCAAGACAAATTGAGATTATTTTTGAGGAGAGGAGCTGTATTTAACAAGATAGTATAGGGGACCAAAGTGATAAATTCAGCCCACTCTTTTATAAATCAATCTTTTTTCCTTCTTATAAATTATATACAACAGATAAAATCTGAATTGATAAACATGCAGCTATATGCTGATTACATAGTCTATGTAATTAACCTTTTTGCCTTGCCTGATGAATCAAAATCCATGATTATATTTAATCAGAATTATGGAATGTAGTTTCTGTAAGTCTCACCTGAGCCGTGTAATGCACCTCCTTATTCTTAACACGTAACAAAATGTCTTGTACATGAGGTTACATTTTTGAATCATAGTTTAATAAACCCAATCAAAAGTCTTTTAAAAAACCCTCAAGGCCTAATTCCTGTCATCAGAGGAAGTTTCAGCTTTTGAACCATATCTAGAGTGGTTTAAGGAGTTGGAATGGTAGTAGAGGGGAGGGAAAGGAATAGCTTTAGAGGAGTCCAAGGAATATAGATCCAGTTTAATTTTTTAACTCATATTTATAATGATGTCTTTCCTGGATACCTCCTCTTCCTGCACGCCCATTTCAGGAAATGTAAAGTTAGCAATAGAAGATATGTGCAGTTACCTGAGGAGTGAGAAGAGTAGATTTAGAAGGATGATTTCAGGGCTGATTCCTATTAGATGATGTCGTGCCTCTCTCCACTCCTGCATTTAGCCTATGCAGTAACTTGCAGAACTGTGTTCAACACACATGAAGGCTCTAGGAACTAGAAGTAAAGATTATAAAGCCATAGCTGCAAGTGAGGGAAGCGAAGCTGAATGACTTTAGAACTGAACATGTGCTACAGCTGCTAAGGTTCCAAGACCTGGACTCAAATCAGAGCTGAAATCTAGGCCCTGTGTGTGGTAGGGAGCTGGAACTGAGCTTCTTACATAAAGCTGGCAACCATCAAGTGTTGTCTAGTCCTTGAAATTGAGGCTAGAAAGACTACTCACAGACTGGGAGTGCCCTAGTGATCTGGGTCATTATAAAAATAAATATATTAAATTCACATACGTAAAAAAGACTCAAATTGGTCAAAAAAACACTATGTAGATATAGTTCATTTATAACTAGACACAAAATATTATATCATGACTCAGGTAAAATACATTTTTGGAAAAAATGTGCTAGAAAATACCAGTCAAATAAATGCTTGTTGATTAATAAACAAAAAATATTTAACATGCAAAACATTACTAGGGATGAAAAGAGATGCAACATTGAGAAAAAAGAAATATTCCACCAAGAAGCAATAAAATTAAGTTTTATGTATCATGACCTTACAATATTTAAAGCCTGTTTAAATATTAAATATTTAAAGGGTGAAGGTAGACAAAAGGTACAAACTTCCGGTCATTGGATAAATAAGTCCTGGGGATGTAATATACAGTGTGGTGACCATAATTAACAATACTGTATTCTATATTTGAAAGTTGCTATGTATTAAGGGTATGTCTTAAAAATTCTCATCGGAAGAAAAAAATTTTGTAGAAATAATATTTAAAGCAAAAATGGACAGAGTTATAAAGAGAATTTGACTAATCCATAGTTATGGCAGGAGATTTGCATATGCCTTTTTTAGTAACCAATAAATCACACAGACAAAATGTTTTCACAGATGCAGGTTTGAACAATTCAATTAACAAGTTTGATCTAATAGATATGAGATATGTGTGAGACCTGATGCATATAGTTCCTGACCGTAAAAATAGAGAACCCACATTCTTTTCAGGTACTCAGAGATTAGTTTTTCTATTGTGTTAAAATGTTTAAAAAGTGATAGATTTCCAAAACAAAATGTTGTATATACAAAGTGCAGCATGAGACTATATATATTAATAAAAATCTGACAATGCAAACTTAATATGCATATAAACATATGTAATAAAGTGTAGAAGCCCAGATGAGCTGCATGGTGGTTGTCTCTGAATAAAGAGGGAGCAGAATTAGACTAGGGAGGTGTATGAGGGGACTTAAAGTCTGAAATGATTAGTTTCTTAATGATAATTAAAAAAAGATCTAAAGCAAAGATAGCACGATGTTTTAGCATATTGTTAGCCCTGGATTGTGGTTACATGGGTATTTGTTATGTTATATTGTAATTTTCTGTATGTTTGGATACATCATAATATTTAAAAGGGTGAGGAGAATCTTGAGGAAGAATTAATTGGTAGATAAGAACTTGTTTTTGGGATGGTATGTCCTAAGTCTTACCTTGATATATTGAGATAAGCTTGATATTATGAACTCTGATAAAATGCAGTATCAAGAAGATCTTTATATCAGCAGCAGAGTTTTAGCAAATTTCTTGGAATTTGTCTAAGAAAGTGCTGTATAGGTATATACTGCCTTCCTATCACTAAGACTAGAGCTGATCACTTTGAATGGGTTGAAGTAAACCTCAATATCATAGAGTTGTTCTTAGAATTAATGGCAGTAATGTATGCCAGGCATATAATATAAATCAGCAACAAAATTATGCTGTAAAGATGCAGTATTCAAGCAGAAGATACATGTTAGTTAAAAGTGTTAGAAAAAAAATAAACTGGCTTCAATATTCTCTTGGGGACATTAAATATCAGTAGTCAATCAAGCAATACATAAAGAGTCCTATAAGTAAGCTGATATGACCCCAATATTTCATAGCAGCCATGTTCTCATTCATGTGTGAAGGTAATCTAAAATATGCAAGGAATCCTAAAATATATCACCCATGTGTTCTAAGAAACTTATTTGAACAAGGAAACCATCAAAAAAAAGAATAACTCTGTTTTGTTTAATGTTCTGTATGTTTATTTTGCCCAACATTGGTATTGCTGTACTTGTTCTCTTTTTGTTTGTGTACTTCTGATTTTCCCTTGCCTACTCTTGTATATTCAAGCTATGAATTACATTTGTTCTATATCATCTTGTATCAGTATATGGTTGGAACTTGTTTCTTTTACCTCTTTCAATTCAGGAGTCAATTTCTTTTAAAAAGTGGTTTTTGTCTTTCTTACCTTCATTTCTATGATAGATGTTTTGACTTAATTCTCTTGTATCAGTGTTTATTTATGTATGATCCTATTTTTGTTTTTTTGTTTTTTTTTTTCTGTGTTCTGTTTCCTTTCTGTTGATATATAATATCTGTTTCCTTTGTGCCCCCTCTGAACTCTTCCATCACATCTCAGTAAGTTGAAAATACATACTGAGGCATATTTTTAGGTCTACTAGTAATTATCTCCATTAATTTAAATATTCTTATTTTACAGCTTGAGAAATGAAATGGCATTTATTGACCACCCTCTTATAAAAAATGAGGAATTAGCAAATGTCTATTTTTGTTTTCTTTTTTTCTCACCATTTTTGTTAGCATATAATTAATGTTTTTGTCTTTATCTTATAAAGCATTTATTTAAATAATGACAACAATTGAATTCTTGTTTGTAGAGAACTATATTACATCAGTAACTTGGGCTTCACAGAACAAGATTTAAAAAGTAGACAAAATGATTTGAACAATTATTATAAATATATTAATTAATAAAATATACCATACTTAGTGCCCTTTAAACAGAAACCAACTAGTTTTACAGGCTATGAAATATTTACAAAAATGAGCATATATTAGGCTATAAAGAAAACCTTAATAGGGGTGCCTGGGTGGCTCAGTCAGTTCAGCATCTGACTCTTGGTTTCAGCTTAGGTCATGACCTCAGGGTTGTGGGATTGAGCCCTGCATCAGGCTCCATGCCCAGTGCAGAGTCTGCTGGAGATTCTCTCCCTTTCCTCCCCCTCTGCTCCTCCCTCTGCTTGCTAATGAGCATGTGCACACTCTCTCTCTCAAATAAATAAGTAAATAAAATTTTTAAGAAAAAGAAAACCTTAATAAATATTTTAGATTGGAAAGCGTACAACAATGTCTTCTGATCACAATGGAATAAAAATTAGAGGTCCATGACAAAAAAAGGAATAAACAATGAAGATTATTTTTAAATATTTAAAAGGGTAAGTAATATTTAGAAAAATAAACATTTCAAACATTTAGAAAAGAAATAGATATAAAAATTTTAAAACTTCTCCCAAACAATTCTTAAATGAATAAGAAAAACTAAATATAAATTATGACTATCTAGAAATCAATTAGAATGAGAGCACTGTTTATCATAACATATGAGATTTCTACAAAGCTGCACTCAGAGGGAATATTTATAGCTTTTGACATCTTCAATATATAAAAAAGGAGTGAGAACAATGAATTAAGCATCCAATTTCAGAAGTTAAAGAACAAAATAAATCTAAGGAAAGCAGTAGGGAAGAGTCAAAGATGAGTGCAGAAATCAATGGATTAAAACTAAGGAAAGCAGGAGAAAATATTAAGTAAAAAGAAAGGAGGAGAAAATATTAAGTAAAAAGAGATGCAGATTTTATTTATTAGGTAGAAAAAGGTAAGTTTGATAAAAAATTAATATTAATAAACTAGGCACAGATCTGGTCTAAAATATGGAATGTGATAAATGATCAATTCACTAGACTAATCAACATTAGAGTTTAAAAGGAAACTCAAATATACATATGTAGAAAATGAGTAAGGAAAAATAGCTATAGATAAAGAAGAAATGATAAGATTTATAAAATAAATTTTTCAATTGTATAATAATAACTTTGAAAATGTTAATGAAAAATATACAAAGAAATGGAAAAATAAAAATACCAAGTTTGTTCAAGAAAAGACAGAATTGACAAATACATCAACAAACATAGACAATTGGGAACATTGTCTAAAACTGTACCTCAGAAATAATGGACTGAGATGATTTTATGGGTGACTTATTTATTTTAAATCTTCAGAGAAAAGATAGCCCTGATAATAAGTCTTTTGCAAGTTTTGGAGAATGAGGAAACCTTCTGACCTGTTTTTAAAAATCATCATAATATTGGTACTTATATTTGACTATGATAATCCAAAAAAGAAAACTATGCCCAATTCCAGTTTCACTTGGGAATATCAATGTAAAACAAATCTTAAGGTATTATGAAATAGAATGCAGTAGCTTATTGGAATATACACCATTACCAAGATCCCTTCATGCCATGAATGCACGTGTGGCTTGCTATTAGGAAGTCTACTACTGCAATTTACTCTAATAAGAGGTGAAAGCATGATTAATTTGATAGCTGTTCCCAAAAAGCACTTGATAAGATTCAGTGTCTACTTGTAATAAATGCTCTTAGTAACCTAAGAATAGAAGGAAACTCCCTTAATGAACTAAGGAGCATCAAAAACCAGCAGCAGACATATTTAACAGTGGACTCCAAAGGCTAATTTGTTTAAAATCAAGAAAAAGACTAGTTGGAATCTAGTTTACTACTAAGAAACACCCTGAATCCTCTGGGAATAATTAGTTTTAGAGGAAGCACCAGTGTGCATGGCTAGAGAATGAGCAAACGTTCTGTAGGAGCTAGTATGAAATGAACATTTCTGGGGTCAGTTTTTGAGAAGGAAATTCTTGAGAAACCTTGAGAAGAAAGATTCCCTGAAACCCTTGCAAACACTAGCAAACCTCTGTAATCCAGAATGATGAAGGTTGCGGCATCACTCAGATCTCCAACAGGTAACTCCAAAATCCTAAGCTCACAGTAATCGCTGCCTGAAATTCCACTACCTGGAGTTCTTTTGAAGTTAACAAACATTTATGCATATACCTAGGTGGCACAGGAGTAACTAACTCCTAATCACTGACATTGCCGTGATGAGTCTTTGATTAGGTTATCACATCATTGACACGTTAAGGGAAGGTGATAGTGGTAGCTTGTATTTATTGAGTGCTTATCCATGTGCCAGGCACTGTTCTGATGATGTACGTATCATCTCATCTATTCCTCACAATAACCATACTACATATGGAGAAACAGAGGCTTAGTGATGAGGTAGAACTTAACCAAACTCACATAGCTAGTAAGTCGTGGGGTTGAGATTCAAAATCAAGCAGCTGAGTGCCCAGTCTGCTGCTCTGAACTACTACCCTGCACTGCCTGGTCCTTAGAAGGCAGATGTTCTATGTATGGGTTTCTGACCTCCAACTAAATTGATTCAAAACATACTGAAAGTCACCTATGTGCAAGGCATCTTGAATCCTCTGTAGTTGATAAGCACATGAATATGACACTTTCCTTGCCCTCAGGAAACTTATTCTGTAGTAGAGGAGGTACACACGTGAATAACCAATTACACTTCAAGGGTGAATGTAGAGTGTTTGGCTGTGGTTGTGGATGGGTCAGGGTTCCTCAGAAAACACATTAGGGATGTGGAGGCAGAGGACCTTCTTTGGAGTAGCCATGCTTTTCGAATTCTGTATTTTCCCTATAAGGGCACAAATCTGGTGATATTCTCTGAAGTACATGGTGAGTTCTGAACTTTCAATCTGTTTTGAGTGTATATCTTAAAAAGACAAAGTGACTGTTTCCCATCTGCATATCCCCTCCCCTGGCAGTTTATTACTTCTGTTGCTAAGGGAAGGACTTTGGGAGAAACTTAGTAAATAATAAATAAATATGACTAAGTAACATGAAACTTCTGACCCTCTACTCTTTCAAAAAATGAAATGAGTGATATCATCATAAAAAGAAAGACACCTTAATTTATTCTCTAATTTGGATAATCTACTGGGAGAGAACCTTGATAGTCATAGATAGGAAGGTGAGAGAAATCAGTCCTGCTAGAATTGCTCTTTCAGTTGTCAGCAAATTTTAATAAAATGCCAGTCTTTTCATGCCAAATCCTGAAGGAAACCTCTGGGTACAGATTGATGAAATGATTTCATTCCCAAATGGAGTCTAAACTAAAATAAAGCCTCTCCCATTTTGCAGAGCACAGCACTCTATAAGTTCAAAAGGTAAGACATACTTTCAGTATGTATAAACTGTGGAGTACATTTGAAAATAAAATTTTTAATTATGTTTGACATCTCAGACCCAGTGCTGTCATCCTGTAGGAAAGTAACATCTGTTTTGACATCTCTAGTGATAGACTTTAAATCAGTTTTCATATTACTTATCTGCTGGCTAATCAGAATGGATGCAGCTTTCTTCTAACCAGCTCATTCACAGGGAAGAAAGAAAAGATATGCAGAGAAGTAAAGCTGGGCTCAAACTGATATGATGAATTTAAATCTAAAGTCCTTTGAATATATTATATCTGTTTTAATTCAGTGCAAAATTTGAAAATGTTCATTTAATCCTAAATGTGCAGAGTTTTTTTCTTGTTCCTGATATATGCCTTTTGCTTTGACTTAAAACCAATAGAACATTAAAGCATATTTTATTTCCCAAACCATTTGGTTTGATCTCAGTTCAAGGTTTTAACTGGAGAAAGTTGATTTGCTATTTTCAGTAAGAAGTACTTTAGAAATAGATTTTTTTTCTATGTTTTGTGTTTCAAATTGCAAGTATTAGAAAGGCATCATATTATATTGTTTCTTTGATGGTTGTATATATAGTCTTAAAATCTGTGAACTCATCACGTTTTAGATTTAAAGGCCTGGTCGAGGAAAATAGCTCCCTATAGGAATCATTACTTCCATATCTTCCATACTCGTGGAACTTTCTTAAAGATATGCTAACGTAATTTTAGGTGTCTCTTACAAATAAAATAAAAAGAGATTCCTACTTGAATAACTCAGGATTTCCCTTATAACTTTACCTGCATTATTGGGATAAAAATCATGTTGCCTCCATTCTCTTTTTCTTTTTATATGTGTAGGCACAGGCTTCATATTTCTACCTAAACATCTACCTATAAATTGGCTGGGTTACAAAAGACACACACCAAAGTATTCCAACTGGCCAACTCAGTTAAGCAATTTTGTTAGTATAGATGCAGCTTTAGTTGAGAGAAGATGGAGGAAGCTTACAGATGATTTTATTAGTAAATATGTGGGAGGATAGTCCTTTAAACAGATTAATACTAAGAGGGACTTGCATGTTCTTCAAAGAAAAAGGCAGAATTTAAGGAAACTAAAAATAATTGAAATAATTTTTACATTAAATGTATACTTACTGGAAAATATATTTGAATGGGTGATGATGTGCCATGTTTTAAGATCTAATTTACCAAACAAGCAAACAAAAAGAAAAAATAATTACCAATCACCAATAAAATAAAGGTCTTTGCCTTGAGTATGTTTATAGGATGCAGTGTTGAACATAGTGCAGACCTCCTTTTTATTAAGCATTAATAATGCTTAGATGAGCCTGTGCTATTTTTAATGCTAGAGTGAAGGTCAATAATGGTGGTATTTTGACAAATCAGATAATTCCTAATGGGTTAAAATAGGGACATAGTCAAGCGTTTCTTTTTATTTATTTGTTTTTAAAGATTTTATTTATTTATTTTAGAGATGGAGAGAGCATGAGTGGTGGAGAGGAGGGAGAGAAGCAGAGGAGAGGGATAAGCAGACTCCATGCTGATCACTGAGCCCGAGGTGGGGCTGGATTCCATGACCCTGAGATCATGACCTGAGCAGAAATCAAGGGTCAGACACTTAACTGACCGAGCCACCGAGGTGCCTCTAGACTTTCTTTTTAATTTATAATTATGATGCCGTGTTTGAATAAGTTGTAAATATAATTCCTTCCTTCTCTGTTAATCACCACATCATAGAATTCTGTATTGTTTCTTCAAAGTACAGAAATTATTATATATTCATAATTGCATAAATTACTGTAAATGCCTTAATTCTCACTAGACCTATATTGCATGCACATTCCCATAGGAAAGTGTCTCATCCAAAAATTACTTAGAATTCAAATCTACATTGAAATAATCTTTTTTTAAATTATTGGTTATTTTTTCTTGTTAAATATAAAATATTTGTTGATTTAAGGAGTAGAAAAACTAGCATTCTCCTATGTACAAATCATTTCATTTTATCCTCATAAAGTAAAAACAGTTTTAATTCTAACTATTTCTGGGAGTACCATAGATAAACTTCGAACCAAAAAATCAATTTTGGTAGATATTACACAACTTTGGATGTGAGGGCGATCTGGCTGCAACATCTGTCACCCCATTGATCGCCAGGGTTGATTCGGCTGATCTGGCTGGCTAGGCGGGTGTCCCCTTCCTCTCTCACTGCTCCATGTGCGTCCCTCCCGAAGCTGCGCGCTCGGTCGAAGAGGACGACCTTCCCCGATAGAGGAGACCGTTCTTCGGTCAAGGGTATACAAGTAGCTGCGCTCCCCTGCTAGAACCTCCAAACAAGCTCTCAAGGTAGATATTACACAACTTTAATAACCCTGTTCTATAAGATATTAAATTTAATTTGCAATCATTTTATCTGGAAGACACACTCAGAAGTTACATTGGTGAAGGCTAGACATTTTGTGGGTCTTTTTTTGAGTGATTTTTTTCATGGCTAAGGTGAGCATTGGATATATCTTAGACATATTTTACTACCACTACCATTACAGCAACAATATATTAAATAACTGGGTTTTCTCCAAGAATCAGTCATGAGTTGGTCTTCTTTAACCAAATTTCTGAATCTACAAAATCTATATAAACAATGGATACCAGGGTCAGGAGTGTTGTGACAGCAACAATATATTAAATAACTGGGTTTTCTCCAAGAATCAGTCATGAGTTGGTCTTCTTTAACCAGATTTCTGAATCTACAAAATCTATGTAAACAATGGATACCAGGGTCAGGAGTGTTGTGATATTCTAGATCATGTACTCTGTGGAAAGATCAAGGCTTCCAATTCTCTTTCTCTGATATTGTTTTGATATTATTCAAAGATAGTTAATTCTCAATAACTCAGAAATAAGTAATTTTACTTGGGGATTGAGTTTTTTTAATTAAAAAGAATAAAGGAATGATTAATTAAATAATGCATTGTGACAATAGCAGATTTAGCTGTTTATTTCTTTTTCACCCGACTGTAATTCTGTTAGTGTGGTTGAGAACCTAAAGTTTCCTCCCATTTCAGAAAATTCTCTTCTTCTTGGATTCCAAAAGGGTCAAAAGTGAGGACCAAGAGGAAAGAAACATCAAATGTGAGACTTAGGGCATTTCAGGAAGGAAGGAAGTCTCTTCCACATTTCTTTTTTTCTCCCCTTGGCATTTGAGTGACAAGTTTTGGAGAGTCAGAGTTTTGGAGAGACAAAGCTAAGATGATGCCTAACAGAATGGACATAGAAAAGGATAGTTAGGCCAGTTTTTGGTTTAAGCTTTGTGAGAAGAGAGCCAAAGGGTGGTGTCCTCAAGGTCTTGAGTAAGAAAAAAAAAATCAACTTTCAGGTAGGATAACTTGCAGACATTTGGGTATAAAATCCTAATTAGCATTTTCACGGACTAAGGATGATGGAAAATTTGAGGGTCTGGAGGAGGTGTCATTTCACACTGTGGTGTTGGTGAACAAATGCTTTGAAGGCAAAAAGTGCTGTAGGAGTGTATAGTAAGTATCTGGTGTTCACAGAGCCTCAAAATTGCTTTTGAGGGTTACCCTATCATATTTCTCCTTAAGTGGTTGTGGTAGTAGACAGTGTTTTAGTAATACTTGATTTAAATTAGTTAAAGTAGAAGCAAGCAACCTATTACTCTCATGTATAGTACAGTAAAGTATAAATTTTAAGTTTCAGGCACATTTTAGCCATTCATAGGTCTCTTAATTTAAAAAGATACCACATCTCTAATTTGGATTCAACATGCAATTTTATTTAGCAGGAAAATAGAGATTGTGTCTTTCTTCTCAAATTTTTGGCATTTTAATTATAGGCTAACATTAGTAGCTTAAAAAAAGGTCAACAGTATAATTATTCCTTCAATGTAATTTAAAATTTCGAGTGAAGCAATTAATATTCTATTTTTTAAGACATTTCTCTTTAGGATACATGATTATGTACTTTGAAAAAAGTGGCATTTGTAATTTTGCATTAATTTATGTCATTTTACACCATGATATGCATTTATACTTTATATAGGCTATACTTGAAACAAATAATACCACAATATTTTATTTTGTTTTTATTATTATTTTTTTAAAGATTTTTTAAGTTTATCTGACAGAGAGAGACACAGGGAGAGAGGGAACACAAGCAGGGGGAGTGGGAGAGGGAGAAGCAGGCTTCCCGCGGAGCAGGGAGCCCAGTGCTGGGCTCAATCCCAGGACCCTGGGATCATGACCTGAGCTGAAGGCAGACGCTTAATGACTGAGACACCCAGGCGCCCCAATACCACAATATTTTAGAGTTTTCTAAGATTTTTTCCATATATGTATTGTTTGATGTATTCTTTTCTGATTCAGTGAAATTTTGTTGTATTTGAGTGATGAAATGGAATTTGGGCTATTGCACTCTGTCCAAATAATTGTTATAATTAGTAATTAGTAAATTAACTTGATCAGTAAATAGCCAAAAAGCAGGTTCAAACCTCCATTCTGACCCTTGAATTATGTGTTTTTCTTATTGATAATTTTTAAAAATTTATAGGTATTCCCTTTCTTTTCCTTTTTTTCCTTTTTTTAAAACTTAAGTTTAATTAACATACAGTGTTGTATTTGCTTCAGGTCAACAATATAATGATTCAATAATTCTATGTATTACTTAGTGTTCATCACAGTAAGTGTACTCTTTTTTAACATACAGTGTTATATTACTTTCAGGCGTACAATATAGTGATTCAACAATTCTACACATTACTTGACGCTCATCACAATAGGAGTACTCTTAAAGCCCTTCTCCTATTTCACCCATCTGCCCACCCACCTTCCCTTTAGTAACCATCAATTTGTTCTCTATATTTCAGTCTGTTTTTGTTTCTCTTTTTCTCCTTTCTTTGTTTCCTAAATTCCACATATGAGTGAAATCATATGGTATTTGTCTTTCTCTGACTGACTTATTTCATTTAGCATTATACTCTAGCTCCATCCATGTTGTTGCAAATGGCAAGATTTCATTCCTTTTTATTACTGAATGATATTCTATTGTGTACATATACACCACATATTTATCCATTCATCTATTGATGGACACTTGGGTTGCTTCCATAATTTGGCTATTGTAAATAATGCTGCAATAAACAAAAGGGTGCATATATCCTTTTGAATTAGTGTTTTTGTATTCTTTGGGTAAATAGCCAGTAGTATAATTACTGGATTATAGGGAAGTTCTATTTTTAATTTTTTGAGGAACCTCCATACTGTTTTCCATAGTGACTGTACCAGTGTGCATTCCCATCAACAGTGCATGGGAGTTCCTTTATCTCCATATCCTCGCCAACACTTGTTTTTTCTTGTGTTGTTGATTTTAGCCATTCTGAAAGGTATGAGGTGGTGTCTTATTGGATTTTTGATTTGCATTTTCCTGATGATGAGAAGTGTTATGCATCTTTTCATGTGTCTATTGGCCATCTCTATGTCTTCTTTGGAGAAATGTCTGTTCATGTCTTCTGTCCATTTTTAATTGGATTATTTGGGGTTTTTTGCTTTTTGTTTTTGTTTTTGTTTTTTGGGTTTTTTTTTTTTTTTTTTTTGGTGTTGAGTTGTATATATTCTCTATATATTTTGGATATTAACCCCTTATTGGATATATCATTTACAAATATCTTCTCCCATTCAGTAGGTTGTCTTTTAGTTTTGTTGATTGTTTCCTTTGCTATTCAGAAGCTTTTTATTTTGATGTAGTCCCAAGAGCTTATTTTTCTTTTGTTTCCCTTGCCTCAGGAGACATATCTAGAAAAATGTTGCTATAGCCAATATCAGAGAAGTTACCACCTGTGCTCTCTTCTAGGATTTTTATGGTTTCAGATCTCACATTCAGATCTTTAAACTATTTTGAGTTTATTTTTGTGTATGGTGTAAGAAAGTAACCCACTTTCATTCTTTTACATGTTGCTATTCAGTTTTCCCTACACCATTTGTTGAAAAGACTTTTTTTCCATTGTATATTCATTCCTTCTTTTTCAAAGATTAATTGACTATATCATTGTGGATTTATTTCTGGGTTTTCTATGCTGTTCTGTTGACTATGTGGTTTTTTTTTATGCCAGTACTGTACTGGTTTAATTACTACAGTTTTGTCGTGTTTATTGAAATCTGGGATTGTGATACGTCCAGCTTAGTTCCTCTTTTTCAAGATTGCTTGAGCTATTTGGGATCTTTTGTCGTTCCATATAAATATTAGGATTATTTTCTCTACTTTTGTGAAAAATACTGTTGGTATTTTGATAGGAATTGCATTAAATCTGTAGATTGCTTTGTGTACAATGAACGTTTTAACAATATTGGCGCTTCCAATCCATGAGCATGGAGTATCTTTCCATTTGTTTGTGTCATGTTCAATTTCTTTTATCACCGTTTTATAGTTTTCAGACTACAGGTCTTCCACTTCCTTTGTTAAGTTTATTCATAGGTATTTTATTATTTTTGGTGCAATTTTAAATGGAACTGTTTTCTTAATTTCTGTTTCTGCTGCTTCATTATTGGTGTATAGAAATGCAACAGATTTCTGTACATTGATTTTATATCCTGCAACCTTACTGAATTAATTTACCAGTTCTAGTAGTTTTTTGGTGGAGTCTTCCTGGTTTTCTGTATATAGTATCATGTGCAAATGGTGAAAGTTTCACTTCTTCCTTACCAATTTGGATGCCTTTTCTTTCTTTTTCTTGTCTGATTGCTGTGGCTAGGACTTCCAGTATTATGTTGAATAAAAGTGGTGAGAGTGGACATCTTTGTCTTGTTCCTGATCTTAGAGGAAAAGCTCTCAGTTTTTCACCATTGGTATGATGTTATCTGCTGGTTTTTCATAAATGGCTTTTATTATGTTGAAGTATGTTCCCTTTCAACCTGTTTTGTTGAGGTTTTTAATCATGAATGGGTGCTGAACGTTGTCAAATGCTTTTTCTGCCCTATATTTAGATAATCATATGGTTTTTGTCCTTTCTCTTATTGATGTGATGGGTGATGTTGATTGATTTGTGAATATTGAACCACCCTTGCATCCCAGAATAACTCCCACTTGATCGTGGTGAATGATTTTTTTGAATTTACTAATGGATTCAGTTTGCTAATATTTTGTTGAGGATTTTTGCATCTACATTCATCAGAGGTATTGACCTGTAGTGGTTTTTTTTTTTTTTTTTTTTTTGTAATGTCTTTATCTGGTTTTGGTATCAGGGTAATGCTGGCCTCATGTAATGAATTTGGAATTTTTCCTTCCTTTTCTATTTTTGGATTAGTTTGAGAAGACTAAGTATTAACTCTTCTTTAAATGTTTGATGGAATTCACCTGTGAAGCCATCTGGTCCTGGACTTTAGTTTGTTGGGAGTTTTTTGATTACTGATTCAATTTCATTGCTGGTAATCAGTCTGTTCAAATTTTCTATTTCTTCCTAATCCAGCTTTGAGGGGTGGTTATAGATTTCTAGAAATTTATCCATTTCCTCTAAGTTGTCCAATTTGTTGCATATAATTTTTCATAGTATTCTCTTATAATCCTTTGTATTTCTATGGTGTTGGTTGCTTTTTATCCTCTTTCCTTTGTGATTTTTTTGAGTCATCTCTCTCTCTCTCTTTTTTTTTTGAAGAGTGTTTAAAGGTTGATAATTTTGTTGATCTTTTCCAAAGAATCAGCTCCTAATTTCATTGATCTGTTCTATTAGGGTTTTTTTTTGTTAGTTTCTATTTTGTTTATTTCTACTCTAATCTTTATTATTTCCTTCCCTCTACTGGTTTGGGTTGTTTGTTCTTTTTCTAGCTCCTTTAGGTGTAAGGTTAGGTTGTTTATTTGAGATTTTTCTTGCTTTTTGAGGTCAGCCTGTATTGCTACAAAATATCCTCTTAGAATAGTTTTTGCTGCATCCCAAAGATTTTGGACCATTGTGTTTTCATTTTCATCTGTCTCCATGTATTTTTTGATTTCTTCTTTGATTTCTTGGTTGACACATTCATTGTTTAATAGCATGATATTCAACCTCCATGTATTTGTGCTCCTTCCAGAGTTTTTCTTGTGGTTGATTTCTAGTTTCATAGCATTGTGGTCAGAAGAGATGCAAAATTCAGTCTTTCTGAATTTGTTGAGACTTGTCCTCCTCCCCTTCCTCCTCCTCCCCC
Source organism: Halichoerus grypus (assembly GCF_964656455.1). Classification (NCBI taxonomy): domain Eukaryota; kingdom Metazoa; phylum Chordata; class Mammalia; order Carnivora; family Phocidae; genus Halichoerus; species Halichoerus grypus. The sequence continues at coordinate 71,112,501 of NC_135723.1, forward strand.
ACCTCCTCCTCCTCCTCCTCCTTCTTCTTCTTCTTCTATGGCTAAAGGTTTATTCTGGAGAATGTTCCATGTGCACTTGTAAAGAGTGTTTATTCCATTGTTTTAGGATAGAATGTTGTGAATATATCTGTTAGATCCATCTTATCCAATGTGTCATTCAAAGCCATTCTTTTCTTGTTGATTTTCTGGTTGGGTAATCTATCCGTTGATATAAATGGGGTGTTAAAGTCCCCTACTATTATTGTATTACTATAGATTACATCCTTTATGTTAGTTATCAGTTACTTTATTTATTTGGTGCTCCCATGTTGGATGCATAAATATTTATAATTATTGTATCTTCTTGTTGGATTATTCCCTTTATTATTATATTGTGTCCTTCTTTGTCTCTTGTACAGTCTTTGATTTAAAGTCTGTTTTGTTCAATATAAGTATTGCTACCCCAGATTTCTTTTCACTTCCATTTGTATGATAAATACTTTTCCACCTCTTTACTTTCAATCTGTATGTGTCTTTAGGTCTGAAATGAGTGTCTTGTAGACAGCATGCACATGGGTCTTGCTTTTTATCTATTCCTTCATGCTGTGTCTTTTGATTGGAGTGTTTAGTCCATTTTACATTCAAAGTAATTATTGATAGTTATGCACTTATTGCCATTTTTTAACTTGTTTTAAGGTTGTTTTACTAGTTCTTCTCTATTCCTTTCTTCTATTGCTGTCTTCTTTCATAATTTGCTGGATGTCTTTAGTGATAAACTTGGATTCCTTTCTCTTTATTTTTTTGCATATCTATTACTTTTTTTTTTAAAGTAAGTTCTATACCCAGAGTGTGTCTTGAACTCATGACCATGAGCACAAGAGTTGTATGCACTGACTGAGCCAGCCAGGCACTCCTATTACTGGTTTTTGAATTGTGGTTACCATTAGGTTTGTATATAACATCTTCTGCACATAGCAGTCTATATTAAGTTGATAGTTGCTTAAGTTTAAACCCATTCTTCACCCTCCCTGCCCTGTGATTTATGTTAGTTTACATCCTTTTATTTTGTGAATCACTTAATGGATTTTTATAGTTATATTTAATATTTAATATTGCTGCTTTTGTGTTTCCTTTTTTTCTTACACCTTATGGTCTTTCTGTTCTACTCAGTCTCCTTTAACACTTCTTAAAGGCTGGTTTAGTGGTGATGAATTTTTCTTTTGTCTGGGAAACTCTTTATCTCTCCTATTTTGAATGATAGCTTTGCTGGATAGGGTATTCTTAGTTGCAGGTTTTTTTTCTTTCTGCACTTTGAATATATCATGCCACTTTTTCTGGCCTGCAAAGTTTCTGCTGAAAAATCAACTGATAGTCTTGTGGGGTTTCTTGTATGTAACTGTTATATTTTCTCTTTTTGCTTTTAAAATTCTCTCTTTATCCCTACTTTTTGCCATTTTAATTACTGCATGTCTTGGTGTGGACCTCTTTTGGTTGATTTTGCTGGGTTTTCTCTGTGCCCCCTGGATCTGGATTTCTGTTTCCTTCCCCAGATTTGGGAAGTTTTCAGCTCTTATTTCTTCAAATGAATTTTCTGCTCCTTTTTCTCTTTTTTCTTCTTCTGGGGTCCCTATAATGTGAATATTATTGCACCTAATGGTGTCTCTGAGTTCCCTTAATCTATTCTCATTTTTTATTATTCTTTTTTCTTTCTCCTATTCACTTGACTGCTTTCCATTACTCTGTCTTCCAGGTCAGTGATCTGTTCTTCTGCTTTTTCCTGGTCTATGATTTGTTCCTTCTAGTGTATTTTTAACTTCATTCAATTCTTTATCTCTGATTGGTACTTTTTTGTCTTTTGTATCATGTTGTTGAGAGTCTCATGGAGAGACTCCACTCTCTTTTCAAGTCCAGTGAGTATTTTTATGACTATTAATTTAAATTCTCTATCGGGTATATTGCTTATCTCCATTTTATTTAGCTTTTTGGTGTGATTTTGCCCTGTCCTTTCATTTGGGACATATTCTTCTGTGAACTCATTTTGTCCAACTCTGTGCCTGTTTCTGTGTGTGAGGATGTCAGCTATGTCTTCTGTTCTTGAAAGTAGTGACCTTATGAAGAACAGGTACTGTAATGCCTTTTAGTGCATGTCCCCTGGTCATCAGAACCTGGTGCCTCAGGGGTGTCTTCTGTGTGCCTATTGTGGCTGAGCCATGTTTGCTTTCAGCCCAGTCATCTGCACTGGTTCTCTTTGCCTGCTGTGGGCAGGGTTTGATCCCTGTATTGTTAGTATGTCAGTCTGGGGCTGCTTTGGGCTTGAGTTTAGTCAGATCAGGCATTTGCCAGAGCTGCAGTAGCACTGAACTGCAGGGCACTGTCTCAGTGATGTCCTTTGAGAAGCTTTCATTGGTGGGCTAGGGCCACAATCTGACTGGTTTGTGTGGTTATCTTCTTTTCTCCCTGGGGCAGGAGTCACTTTGGAGTCATTCTGGTATCTGTCAAGGCTACTTGCACTCTGCCAGGCTTGTGGCACCACTTTGGGTTATCTCTTGCCAAGGGCATGTTGTAGGGGGCATTTCTGCAAGAATACGGAGGGACCAGGTAAATGGTGACAGTGAGGTTCATGCCATTCTGTTGCTGGAGGGAACCTGCTACTGCCTTGGAAAACCCCTGCTGTGGTCAGGCCAGGGTGGAGGGGGTGGGTCTACAGAAGATTGTGGGTTGAGGGGTGCTGTTAGCAAGCTAGGTGGAGAGTGTTTATGCCTTGCTGGTTCTCACAGGTGTCCATGTGTCTAGGCCAGGGGGTGGAGGAGGGAAATGGTATCCGCAAGCTCTTTTTATTTTTGGAGAAGTTTCCCAAAGATCCTTGCCCCTCCAGCGTATGCTCTGAATTTAGTAAATAAATTACCTTCCAGTAACCCCAAGCATTTTTCAAATTGCTGCTTCTATACTGTATCTCCTCAGGGCTGTTTGTTGTGCTTTATCTTTAGGGCGAGAGGCTTGGTTTTCTATCACCCTTTGGTTCTCCCAGAGCCCAGCTGCTGATTTTAAAAAGTTCTAGGTGTTAAGCCCTACTGATTGTAAGAACTCACAAAGTTAGACCCCTCTGGTTTTCAAAGTCAAATATTATGGAGATTCATCTTCCCAGTGTGAGTCCCCTGTGCCTGGGGTGCTGGGTGTGGGATTTGCTCCTATCTCCTCTCCATGCCTGCTGTGGTGTCCCTCCCTCCTGTGGACAGTTGAAGGTACGTAACATCTTCATATAGCAGGTCCCCACAGGGTCTCTACCCTTACTGCCCTCTTCAATGTGACCTCTTCTCTACATTTAGCTGTGTAGAATCTGTCCTGCCAGTCTTCAGATCATTTTCTTGTTTATTTATTCTGATGTGCATGTTATTCTAGGTGTCACTGGGGGAGGAGGTGGTGTTAGCATTCTCCTACTCTGCCATCTTCCCTGGAAGTCATGGTAAGTATACTCTTAATCTCCTTCACCTCTTTCACCTATCTCCCCACCCTTTTCCCCTCTGGCAATCACCAGTTTGTTCTCCATATTTGCCAGATAATTTTTTTAAAGATTTTATTTTATTTATTCATGAGAGACAGAGGAGAGAGAGAGAGAGGCAGAGGCAGAGGGAGAAGCAGGCTCCCCGTGGAGCAGGGAGCCCGATGTGGGGCTCGATCCCAGGATCCTGGGATCACAACCCAAGCCAAAGGCAGACCCTCAATCAACTTAGCCACCCAAGTGCCCCACCAGATAATTTTTAAATCTCCACTTTAGGCCATATATCTTGTGTCTTTTCACTTTCTTATTATATTTTATTAATGTTAAATTCTGGCACAAATATTTTCTTCTGAGTTAGTTGAATTACTTTTCCCTCAAAATTTTCTTCCAATATTTTAAAAATTGAATTCCTCATTGGTATCATTTTGTTTATCTTTTTAAAAAATAACTTACTTTTAAAACTTCAAATCACTCTTTTCTATGGAAATGATGATATAAAAATTGCATCTGCATTCATGAGTCCACCCTGACATAAATTAACAAATGAATAAATTTTTAAAAAGGGAAAGAATAGGGAAATCTCCTGTGTAGAATTCCAAATAATTGGGATAATCAAAGTAGGTGTAACATGACCTCCCATGGCTTAAATATGAGCTGATGATAATGACTTTCTTCCCAAGAGAAAAGAAGGAAAAAGAGTAACTTTAGAGAGGAGAAACCTGACAAACAACTATCTCAGCCAGGGGTTAAGGTTAAAAATCAACAGTGATAAGTCATGTTGATAGTATGTACCCTTGCTGTAATGTAGTGCAAATGGCATTTTACTTCTGTAGTCTTCTGTAAAACCCACAATCCAAATCTAATCATAAGAAAAAGATCAGAACAATTTCAATTGAGGGAAATTCTAGATATTCCCTGACTGGTACTCCTCAAAACTGTCAAGTTCATCAAAGACGAGGAAAGTCTGAGAAAATGTCACAGCCAAGAGCAACCTAAGGAGAGATGACAGCAAAATATAATGTGGTATCCTGGAATATAAAAAGAACATTAGGTAAAAACTAGGGAAATATTAATTACAATATGGTTCTTAGTTAATTGAAAAAAATGCATTGGCTAGGCAATCCCTTCCATTGGTATACCAAATCTTATTCCTATTTATAAAAATGTATAAAAATTCATTCCTATTACAGTGCTTTCTAAGTAATTCACCTTAATTCAGAGCTATGCTAGAACAAGGAAACTGATATCATGCTCAGATAAAAGGTAATCTGTAACAAATGCCAGTTCCTTTTTTCTTTTTTTAAAATTTCACATACCAAACAAAATCAATTAAAATACCATTTGGTATACTGGAACAAGAAAAGGGCCAAACATCTGAAGACTGTAATGGGAGAAAGCTAAAGTAAAACATTTCTAAATTAAAGACAGAAATACATATATTTATAATAATATCAAATATCATACTTAGAATATAAGTTACTTGGGATTCTGTATGTGACATATGTCTTGGAAGCAATCTATATGAAGATATGTCAAAAAAGATTATGTCTGTATGTAATCATGTGCAGTTTTGAAAATGACATCTGCCATGATTGAAGACAGACCATTGGGTGATGCCTCCTATACAGGAAAATGGTCAGCAAATGTGTTATTGTCCTAACATTGCTGTGATTTCCAAGTTTATTATAAGTTTGATTAAATTTATTCATGACCATGGGATAAATGAGAATGTATATATTTTCCATTTTGTATCACTAGTGGTATCATCTTAAGAAGGATAGCTCCTTCTGGAGGAGCCATATGACTGAAGCATAATGATTTTTATTCTTTGTAGATGGTAGTGCATACATTAGCAGGCATATTCTCTGGTGAATGGCAACATAATGTAGAGAAAGAGAACTTTGGAGAACCATATGGGAGTTCTGTGTTCCCATAGCAACTTGAGCATACATTGAAAGGATCATGTGTATATGACTGTTCTCTGTCTATTGTATAATGGACTTAGTACAGGGACTGTATCTTGTTTTTCTTTCCTCATTGCCTACACAGTTATTAAGGTGAGACATCCTGATCTTAAGTGATTTTAGAGTCAGATGAATGGACCCCAAAATAATTTATAAATATTATCCCACCTCTTCTACTTAACATCAAAATGGTAGTACCAAAATTACATTTCCTAATTCATAGAAATGAGATCAGAAGTTTGCAATAGTTTGATCTGGAATAGATGCTAAATAAATATTTGGCTCCCTCCAACCTAGTTGAGGTCATGGATATTTTTCAATATCATTTCAAACATTGTTTTTATTTCCATTATTTAAAAAAATATTTGTATCTATTACCATTATTAGAATCAAATCTTAATTTGAAAGAAATGCCTCCTTGTAGGACAACTGATGGACTAGATGGCAGAGAATATATATATGTTTTAATTTTAATTTTTATTATTTTTTAAAGAAGGAGAGGTGGGAAGGGGCAGAGGAAGAGAGAAAGAGAGAATCCCAAGGGCAGAAGGCAGCACAGGGCTTGATCCCACCACTCTGAGATCATGACCTCAGCCGAAATCAAGATTTGGACGCTTAACTGACTGATCACCCAGGCACGCTGGCAGAGACTATTTTTAATGGTTGATAACAGCCTTGGACACAAAGAAAGAATGGGTTATAATTCTTTGCATAGTTTCTTTCAGGAAATGTAACTGTGTTCAGTCAATAGCTTTTTTCCCCTAAGTTTATAGAAATTTAATTCCCTTTCTTTTTTGGTTTTCCATTTATTATTCTTTGTAATAAATACAAGTGAGAAATATAAAATATAAGTAATAAAAGTAAAATATGAAAGTTGTGTGTATAATGACTGCCATCATTTAAATAAATATGGGTAAAGTGTGAAAGGTAGAATTTGTAGTGTTAATATAATAGACTTACATTTATCAATATTGTCTTAAGTTTTCTGTGCTATTTTAAGTCAAAACACTTAAAATTTTTTATTTGTAATTTATTTCTGAGAAATAATTGACATAGGGAAGATCAGTTGCCTCTTTCATCAGTAACTTTTTGAACTACTTCTTAGCCTTTTGACCTTAACATTACTTTATGTGTGTTTACTTGCTTTTGTCAGGCTGCTTCCCCTATTAAAACTGGGCACCATTTCTTCTATGGTACCATAAAATTCTTCTGGAGTAGGACTTTTACCCTTTTATATGAAGTATGGGGGGCCCAGCAGAGGAGGCATCCTTTGACATAGGGAGTGATGTCCTTGTTATTGGAGTCTAAAGGACCCATCTAGAGGCATTAAAAATGTATTTCCTTTTCAACACTCTGGGACATTCTGATGTCCAAAGAAGACAAATCTCTGGACTAAATTCTTTTTTTCAGCTGGCATTTTGCTAGTCATACACTTTCTAAAACACATGTTCTTAACCTGGGGTCTAGAGACAGAATTCATCTGGAAAAAGGTATTTTTTCACTCTAATTGAAATTAAGTATTTAATTATGAATGAAGGTAATCAATCACAGTGATATTAGCAGTAATTATGACTTTGTCACCATTATAAATCAGAGATGTTTTCATATCACATTACAGTTGGTATAAATATCTCAATATGTTTGTATTCTCTACTGTTTCAAAATGCAGTATTTATTAAATTCAGTATTAGGTCTTGTTACTTGATGCCTTACCAGGCAAGATGGATTGATTAAGGCACAGTTTGGCATAAGGAGGCTAAAAAATGAGATCAAGAGGCATTTTCTATTTTATTTGTATTATCCCATTTCTTAAGTTAGATGGTGAGTTCATGGGTGTTCATTTTATTGCTATGTTTTAAAACCTTATATTTGCAATGTTCTTTTCTATGTAAAAATATATATAGCTTCTAAGTCTTTTTATAATATCTCTGTTAGATGCCAGTACTGCCTAGACTACCCCCCTTTCTGAAAAATCTCTATCCATTGCCCTTGCTGTGCTGTGACCCTAACTTATGGGATAGTTTATTGAGCTAGAGATGAACTCCTGACCTGTGGAGTAATCTATGAGATTGCTCAAAATCTTGAATTTTAAGGATGTGGTTTGAAAAGAAGAGCTGGGTAGAGCTGCCTCTTGATCAAAATCTTGAATTGAGACACAGAAAATTTATATTATAGGTAATTATAGGTATTATAGGTAATTGAATCTAAAGGCATATACTTATCATGAGATTTAGTAAGAGGGACTCGTGGTTAGGTCTAGTAGGCAAATGAACCCTTAAAACTATGTATGTGTAGAAATTTATATGATCCTTCAAGGATGATCATGGCTTGGGGTGCCTGGGTGGCTCAGTTGGTTAAGTGTCTACTTACCCATGGCTCAGGTCATGATCTCAGGGTCCTGGGATGGAGCCCCACATTGGGCTCCCTGCTCAGTGGGGAGCTGGCTTCTCCCTCTCCCTTTACCCCTCACCCTGCTTCTGCTCTCACTCTCTCTCTCTCTCAAATAAAATAAAATCTTAAAAAAAAAAAGGATGCTCATGGCTCACACCTGGGGTCTCTGATATAACATAGGATAAGAAACACAGGGGCAAAGGCTTATGAAGAACTTGAGTAGTTAAGTGAAAACAGAGCCGGTAAATAGGGGGAGACAGAAAGGCTAGGTGGGACAGTGAGGTAGAGCTGAATAGGCTCATGTCCAGAGCTGCCTGTCTTTCTGCCCTTCCTGAGTCATCTTTCATCTTTTTGAAGGAGATTCTTATGGGAAATCTGATCCTTTTCAAAGGAACATCAGTTTAGATTTTTTTAATTCTTTGGACTAAAAGAGTCCTGCCTATGAAAATATAGAAATGATACTTGTAATGAATTTTTATTTTTTTATTTTTACTTTTTAAAAAGATTATTTATTTGAGAGACAGCACGTGCAAGAGAGCACAAGCAGTGGGGAGGGGCAGAGATAGAGAGAGAGTGGGAGAAGCAGACTCCTCGCTGAATAGGGAGACTGATTCCAGGCTTGATCCTAGGATTCTGGGATCATGACCTGAGCTGAAGGCAAATGTTTAAACAACTGAGGCACTCAGGCGCCCCTCTTAATGAATTTTTAATTAATTTGGAAGTTTTCTTAAAGAGCAAATCAACTTGCAGTTGTTCAAAAACTGTTCATTACTGTCGAAAGTAGTTGGGATGGTTAATTCTCAGCAACTAATTAACACTTGAGCAAGATTGAAGGGAATTTTTTTTTTAAATTATAGAAATAGTACAGAGAGAATCATTTCAGTCATTCTAGGCATATTAGGTATGTTGAAATGTTAGTGAGAATTCTTTTTTTTTTTTTTTTTCCTTATCAGTCATTGGTCTGGGAAGCACTACTTTCGAACTGTAAAGTGCTTGGCTGTGCATTACTTTTGCAGTGATTTGTGGTTCCAAGGAAAATTCAATGCCTCTGATCACACATACTCAAAAACCAAAACCAAAAGTCAACAAACAAATCATAACAAAATTGTCTTTCTTGAGTTGCAAATCCCTGAGTATTCAACCGGAATGAATTCTGTCAAGCAGAACTGGAACCATGTTCTGGCTTCTAAATGTATTTCTTTTCTTTTCTTTCTTTCGTTATATTTATATTTATATTTATATTTTATTTATTTGATTAATTTATTTTGAGAGAGAAAGTGCATGCCTGCACACACAGGGGGAGGGATGGAGGGAGAGAGAAACTTTAGCAGATTCGTCACTGAGCTTGGAGCCCAATGCAGGGCTTGATCTCAAGACCCTGAGATTATGACCTGAGCTGAAACTAAGAGTCAGACATTTAACTGACTGTGTCATCCAGGGGCCCCTTAAAATGTATTTCTCTATTGCACATACTGCTCCTTGTTTATTGTCCTTGCTTTCTCAGATTTTTTAATCATTCATGGTGCAAGGGAGCTAGAACTTGCAAAAAAATTTTTAAGTGTTTTTCTTATTGTGTAAATAGTTTTTTGGCTTTGTATTCTCCAACCAATATTTTTGAAGTCCCTTTTGATTTCTAAACTTATATAACCATTTCAGAGGAATTATTATCTTACTCATGAAAAGTACTTTTTCTTATGTTAGGGGAATTTATCATTTAATACTTAAAGAGGGGGGGCAGGAATTAAGATGGCAGAGTAATAGGGGCACCGTGAGCTTGCCTTGTCCCTTGAGGACAGCTAGATCAACTTCCAACTATTTTGAACAACCCAGAATATGATCTGAGGATTAAGAAAAGAATCTGCACAGTTGGAGGGAGAGAACATGGCAGATGAGAGGCTTATAGTTTTTTTTGTTTATTTGCATTTTTGTTCCTTTTCCTGATCTTGTCTTGGATTATTTTTCTTTCTTTTTTCCCCCAAGCTTATCTTAACAAACAAATCAAAGCACACCTAGTCAAACACTCCCCACTACAAGCAAGGAGGAACTCTGTAGAGGATGGAACAGTGGGAAAGAGCAGCCAAAACACAACAGCAGAGTGTACACAGTATATACCAGAAACACTTCCTAAAAGTTTGTTGTTATTTTTTTTTTTTTTCCGGTTTTCTTTGTTCTTTTCTCTTCTGGACACAATGATGAGATGGAGAAATTCCCCTCACAAGAAAGAACAGGAGGTAGTACTCACAGCCAGGGATTTAATCAATACAGATAAAAGTAAGATTTCTGAAGTAGAATCTAAAACAAAGATTATAAAGATACTAGCTGGGCTTGAAAAAAACATAGAGAACAGTAGAGACTCCAACAGTAGAGATAAAAGAATTAAGATATAGTCAGGTTGAAATTTAAAAAAATGCTATAACCAAGATGCAGCCCCAAGTGGAGGCCAAAAAAATGAGGATGTATGAAGCAGAAGAGCAAATCAGTGATATAGAAGATGAAATTATGGAAAATAGTGAAGCTGAAAAGAAGAGGGAAAGAAACCATTAGATCACAAATGTAGACTTCGGGAACTCAGCAGTTCCATAAAGTGAAATAATATCTGTATTATAGGAGTCCCAGAAGATGAGAAGTGGGAAAAGGGGGCAGAAGGTTTATTTGAACAAATTATAGCTGAGAACTTCCCTAATCTTGGGAAGGATACAGGCATTCAAGTCCAGGAGGCACAGAGAACCTCCCTCACAATCAACAAAAATATGTCAACACCTTGACATATAATGGTGAAACTTGCAAATCTCAGAGACAAAGAGAAAATCCTGAAAGCAGCTCGGGACAAGAGGTCCTTAACCTAAAAGGTACCCACATAAGGCTGGCAGCAGACCTGTCCACAGCGACCTGGCAGGCCCGAAAGGGCTGGCATGATATATTCAATGTGCTAAATGGGAAGACTATGCAGCCAAGAATACTTTATCCAGCAAGGCTGTCATTCAGAACAGAAGGGGAGAGATAGAGTTTCCAGGACAAACAAAAATTAATGGAATTTGTGAACAGTAAACCAGCCCTGCAAGAAATATTAAAGGGTATCCTTTGAGCAGAGAGCCCCAAAGTAACAAAGATCAGAAAGGAACAAAGACAATCTACAGGAACAGTGACTTAATAGGTAATACAATGGCACTAAATTCGTATCTTTCAATAATTACTTTGAATGTAAAAGGACTAAATGCTCCAATCAAAAGACATAGGGTATCAGAATGGATAAAAAGAAAAAAAGACCCATAGATATGCTTCTTACAAGAGACTCATTTTAGACCCAAAGATACCACCAGATAGAAAGTGATGGGGTGGAGGACCATTTATCATGCAAATGGACATCAAAAGAAAGCTGGAGTAGCTATCCTTATATCAGACAAACTAGATTTTGAAGCAAAGACTCTAATAAGAGATGAAGAAGGACACTGTATCATAATAAAGGGGTCTATCCAACAAGAAGATCTAACAATTGTAAATATTTATGCCTCTAATTTGGGAGCAGCCAAATATGTAAACCAATTAATAACAAAATTAAAAAAACTAATTGATAATACAATAATAGTAGGGGACTTTAACATTCCCTCACTGCAATGGACAGATCATCTAAGCAGAAGATCAACAAGGAAACAAGGGTCTTGAATGACACACTGGACCAGGTGGACTTAACAGATATATTCAGAGCATTTCATCCTAAAGCAGCAGAAAACACATTCTTTTCGAGTGCACATGGAATATTTTCCCAAATAGATCACATACAGGTTCACAAATCAGGTATCAACTAGTACAAAAAGATTGAGATCATACCATGCATGTTTTCAGAACACAATGCTATGAAACTTGAAGTCAATCACAAGAAGAAATTTCGCAGGACCACAAATACATGGAGGTTAAAGTACATCCTACGAAAAAATGAATGGGTCAACCAGGAAATTAAAGAGGAATTAAAAATTCATGGAAGCAAATTAAATGAAAACACAACAGTTCAAAACCTTTGGGATGCAGCAAAGGCGGTCCTAAGAGGGAAGTATGTAGCAATACAGGCCTTACTCAAGAAGCAAGAAAAGTCTCAAATACACAACCTACCCTTACACCTAAAGGAGCTGGAAAAAGAACAGCAAATAAAGCCTAAATCCAGAAGAAGAGAAATAATAAAGATTAGAGCAGAAATCAGTGATATAGAATCAAAAAAGACCATTAGAACAGATCAATGAAAGTAGGAGCTGGTTCTTTGAAAGAATTAATAAGACTGATAAACCCCTAGCCAGACTTATCAAAACAAAAAGAGAAAGGACCCAGATAAATAAACTCATGAATAAAAGAGAGATCACAAACAACACTGAAGAAATACAAACAATTAAAAGAGAACATTATGAGCAATTTTTGGCAACAAATTGGGCAATCTGGAAGAAATGGATAAATTCTTAGAAAAGCTGAAGAGACCCATAACCAGCAAAGAAATTGAATCAGTAAGCAAAAATCTCCCAATAAACAAGAGCCCAGGGCTGGATGGCTTCCGAGGGGAATTCTACCAAACATTTAAAGAATTAATACCTATTCTTCTGAAACTGTTTCAAAAAATAGAAATGGAAGGAAAACTTCCAAATTCTTTCTATGAGGCCAGCATTACCTTGATCCCAAAGCCAGACAAAGACCCTACTAAAAAGGAGAATTATAGACCAATATCCCTGATGAACATGGTTGCAAAAATTCTCACCAAGATACTTAGCTAATAGGTTTCAACAATACATTAAAATGATTATTCACCATGACCAAGTGGGATTTATTCCTGGGCTGCAAGGGTGGTTCAACATCTGCAAATCAATCAATGTGATACACTACATTGTAAAAGAAAGGACAAGAACCTTATGATCTCTCGATAGATGCAGAAAAAGCATTTGACAAAATACAGCATCCTTTCTTATTAAAAACCCTCCACCATGTGGGGATAGAGGAAACATATCTCAATATCATAAAAGCCATATATGAAAGACCCACAGCTAATATCGTTCTCAATGGGGGAAAAACTGAGAGCTTTTCCAAAACTAAGGTCAGGAACACGACAGGGATGTCCAATGTCTTCACTGTTGTTCAACATAGTACTGGAAGTCCTGGTCTTAGCAATCAGACAACAAGAACAACAACAAAAATAAAAGGCATTCAAATCAGCAAAGAAGAAGTCAAATTTTCACTCTTTGCAGACAACATGATATTCTATGTAGAAAATCCGAAAGACACCAAAAACTTGTAGAAGTGTTACAGGAACTCAGCAAAGTCACAGGATATAAAATCAGTGCAATAAGAAATAAGTTGCATTTCTATACAATAATAAAGAAGCAGGAGAAAGAGATATCAAGGAATTGATCCCAATTATAATTGCACTGAAACACATAAGGTACCTAGGAATAAACCTAACCAAAGATGTAAAGGATCTGTACTCTAGAACACTTATGAAAGAAATTGAGGAAGACACAAAGAAATGGAAAAACATTCCATGTTCATGGATTGGAAGAACAAATCTTGTTAAAATATCTATGCTACCCAAAGCAGTCTACACATTCAATGCAATCCCTGTCAAAATACCATCAGCATTTTTCACAGAGCTGAAACAAACAATCCTAAAATTTGCATGGAACTAGAAAAGACTCCAAATAGCCAAAGTAGTGTTGAAAAAGGAAACCAAAGCTGGAGGCATCCCAATTCCAGATTTCAAGCTGTATCTGTAATCATCAAGACAGTATGGTACTGGCACAAAAACAGACACATATCAATGGAACAGAATAGAGAACCCAGAAAAGGACCCTCAACTCTGTGGTCAACTAATCTTCAACGAAGCAGGAAAGGATGTCCAATGGAAAAAAGACCAGTCTCTTCAACAAATGGTGTTGGGAAAATTGGACAGCCACATATGGAAGAATGAAACTGGACCACTTTCTTACACCATATACAACAGTAAACTCAAAATGGATGAAAGACCTAAATGTGAGACAGGAATCCATCAAAATCCTAGAGGAGAACCACCTCTTTGACCTCGGCCGCAGCAACTTCTTGCAAGACATGTTTTCAATAGCAAGGGAAACAAAAGCAAAAATGAACTATTGGGACTTCATCAAGATAAAAAGCTTCTGCACAGCAAAGGGAACAGTCAACAAAACTAAAAGGCAACCTACAGAATGGGAAGAGATATTTGCAAATGACGTATCAGATAAAGGGTTCATATCCAAAATCTATTAAGAACTTATTAAAGTCAACACCGAAAAACCAAAAAATCCAGTTAAGAAATGGGCAGAAGACATGAGCAGACATTTCTCCAAAGAAGACATCCAAATGGCTAACAGACACATGATAAAATGTTCAACGTCACCGGGCATCAGGGAAATACAAATCAAAACCACAATGAGATACCATCTCACACTGGTTAGAATGGCTAAAATGAACAAGTCAGGAAACAACAGATGTTGACAAAGATGTGGAGAAAAAGGAACCCTCTTACACTATTGGTGGGAATGCAAACTGGTGCAGTCACTCTGGAAAATAGTATGGAGAGTCCTCAAAAAGCTAAAAATAGAACTATCCTATGACCCAGCAATTGCACTACTAGGTATTTATCCAAAGGATACAAACAGTGATTCGAAGGGGCACCTGCACCCCAATGTTTATAGCAGCAATGTCCACAGTATTCAAACTATGGAAAGAGCCCAGATGTCCTTCGACAGATGAATGGATAAAGAAGTTGTGGTATATATAGACAATGGAATATTACTCAGCCATCAAAAAGAATGAAATCTTGCCATTTGCAATGACATGGATGGAACTAGAGGGTATTATGCTAAGTGAAATAAGTCAGAGAAACACAAATACTACCCAGTGATTTCACTCATATGTGGAAATTAAGAAACAAAACAGATGAACATAAGGGAAGGGAAGGAAAAATGGAATATAAACAGGGAGGTAAACCATAAGAGACTCTTAACTATAGGAAATAAACTGAGGGTTGCTTGAGGAGAAGTGGGTGTGGGGATGAGGGATGGGCATTAAGAAGGCACTTGATATAATGAGCACTGGGTGTTATAGGCAACTGATGAATCACTAAATTCGACCCCTAAAAGTAATAATACACTATATGTTAACTAAATTGAATTTAAATAAAATTTTTAAAAAAATATTTAAGGAGACAGTCATTTTTTTTCAAGTGGCAAAAGTTGCAAGAAAAACATATGTGACAAAACATGTGGCCCCTCCTTGTTATATGGGGTCAATGTCAGTTAGCCCCCTTGCAGATCTCTCCTGAAGTTAAGATCATCTAGTAGAAAACAAACCAGACAGGAATTTAAGACTTTTTTTTTCTATCTCTTTCTCTGATTTTAGGCATTAACTCTCAAAGTGATTGTTATGGTGCTATTTGGAAAGTAATTGTATATTTCACTGTCACATGATTTGAGGTTAAACAAATGTGACTCCTGAAGTTTCAAGGAAAGAAGTAATAAAAAACATATTAAGTATTTTATATCACACATGAATAACATTGTAAATAACATATAAGGGACATTTTTTATGGTTTTAAGTACAATACAGTTTCAATGTATAGGCATCTTCAGCTATGCATCATTTAATCTGATTTCCCCATCAGTGATAATATTCTTCTTTTGATATAGTAATTTAATGTTGCACCTGTGATCTTGACTTCATTCAGATAATGTAGTTTTGCTATAATAATCTATGAATTTAATGGGGCTCAACTGAAAAAGCAGCTCAAAGTGGACAGGCCAGATGAATAAGGTGGCCAAATAATTTGAATCTGAAAATGTGTCATTGAAAAATGATCACACATGGGAAGCACAGTGACAAGGATCATTGCATATCATGGGAAAGACTTCATTATTATAGGTTAGGGGTAAAGGCATTCTGAAACATGTCAAAGGAATGCTCAGCATTGATTGATTTTGCATCTTTAAGAAAAAGAAAGAACTCATAATGCTTGACCATTAGAGAAGATTTCAGAATTGGCAATAATTCTCTAATTGGAATTAGCAAAAACAAACAAGCAAAACATGAATAAACAGAAACAGCTTTCACTAGACTTAAAAACTTGATGAAAATTGTGTTTGTGTGATTTTGCAGTTTGACTCTAGTGGTATATGCAGTCATTATACTTTAAAAATTGCAGATTGCCTTTACATGCACAGTATTTAATTATATAAAAAATAGTTCATGCATTATTTTGAAAAACAATACAACTTTTATGACTGTACTTAGGGCTGAATTGTGTTCCCTCAAAATTCATAAGTTAAAGTCCTAACCCCCAGTATCTCAGAATGCGACTTTATTTGGAGAGAACGCCTTTAAAGAGATAATTAAGTTAAAAAGAGATGTGAGGGTAGGTTCTAATCCAACCTGACTGGTGTCCTTGTTAAAGATTAGGACATATAAAGAGACACCAGGAATGTTTGTGCATAGAGAAAAGATTATGTGTGAATGCAGCAAGAAGGCAGCCATCTGCCAGATGAGGAGAGAGGCCCTCAGAAGAAACCAAATCTGCCAGCACCTTGATTTTGGGCTTCTAGTTTCCACAACTTTCAGGAATAAACTTCTGTTATTTAAGCCACCCAGTCTGTGTGATATCTTGTTTGGGCAGCCTTAGTAATCAAATGCACTCTGTCTTATGTAAGACACTGAAAGAAGCCGTGTCAGCTAGTTAACTTGAACTGTTACACAGAATTATAAGAAAAGTGAATACCAACTCAGGTTCAAGGATCCTTTAGAAATATAAGAATAAATGAAATCAATATGATGTCTCAGCCATCATATATGTGGAAGCTTATATTTCTTTAAGAGATATTCCAAGGTTAAATTATGCATTTCGTGATGCTTTGTGTTAATCCCCATTGTTTTATAAAACTAAGAAGAGTAACAAGTTTATTTGACAAGAACATTTTTAGATGCTGCCCTGGAAATGATTACCACATATTAAAGAGTTGGTTTGGAGGAATAAAACCTGTTATAGAGTATTAAATGAAACCTTCTTTTAGAGTCCAAATTGGTAATCAGTTTCTTTGTTGCTCTCAGTTTGACATTGAGTAATTTATTTTAAATGCACAAGAAGCCTCATTTTTTGTCACATCTTAATTTTAGATAGGAGTCTTCCATACAATTAATTTATCAGTTATTTTTGGTACTAAAGACATTTGAATGACCACAGGCCTCCAGTTTAATGGAGAAATATCTTTTATTTTCCACCACAACTGTGATGTTTGGTGTAGCTTTGCTAATATAAGTTATGCCTGCTACATCAGTCAAGGCAGCAGTTCAATAGTTAAATAGTAAACTCAGTAAACCTCTCTACCCCAGCTCTTCCACCGTTTTTGATGTGTGACTGTCAATTAATCTTAAATGTTAAACTCTGTATAAAACTGATTATGGATATCTTCTATCATATAATAATGCATTTTTTCAAGGACTATAAGATATACAAAAATGTACTGTTCATATATGAGTAAAAATGATCTTTGAAGAGCATTTGACACTCAGAAGATACTCTAATAATAAATGTGAATTTTCAATTAATATGTTTCTGTATGATAGTCACTTTTTAATTAGGGCTGATTAGTATGTGAAATGTTTTGCTTTGTTATTTATTCTCCATGCATTTGTCTGATTAGATATAACCTGTAAGAAATGGTGAGCAAGGCATATTAAAAGAAAGAAAATTTTAATCAACATATTTTCAAAGTTGAGAATAATTCTGGTAAAGGATGAGTATTTGGAGGTTTTAACGATTGATTAATATTAAATTTATAGATTATTTATGAAATAGTTTCTTATGAAATTTGTAACCTTAAACAAATAAATGCAAATAATAAAGCAAATTATTATAATGCTTTTTGTCATTTTATACAAGGTAAAGTAACTGAAACATGGGCATATAAAGTAACAATGATAATTAATGAAATAGGGTTAAACTAGACTTATGTAGAAGTGATCAAAGGATTACGTCACTTATAGTTCCATCTTCTCTGTCCCTGGAAAAGTATAAAATAATTGCATTTCACACCAATCACTAAGAAAATTCTTTGCTACTTTGAAAGCAGCCAGAATTGTCCTCAGAAATTCATGCAAAAGAACACAATTCCCTGTTACTTTTATATCAGTTGTAAATAGATTATATATGAAATGCATATGTATTTCACTGATGATTAAGATGGATAACAGTATGCACACAGAATGCTTTAGATATCTTACCATATACCCTCAAAAGAAAACAAAAACCAAGGTATTGATATAACCTTCCCACCTCAGATTTCATTGTCAGGCTCCAAATATATAGGGGGTTAACATGTCCATTTCTTCCCTCTCAGCCTTCCTATTTATAGACTTAAAAAGATTGCCATGACTGGTATAAGAAGAAAATGTCAAAAGGTTATAAAACACTGCAAAGAAAACATTTTTAATGAGTCTTCCAGAACCCTGAAATAAGAAAGATCAGAAATAAGGTTATTATAATGAAACCAGATAATGAAACCAGTGTTAAAGACATGTTTTCTAGTATTATTTCTACCTATCTGTATTGCATAATTAGTGGTAGGCAAGTTAGGTTGTAAACTGTGAGAAAAACAACATATTTTCCAACTCTGGCTCCTTGCTCTGCTGTAGGCAGCTGGGAATGTTTTCCAGAAATAGAAGGTGGCTGTAACAAACAATAAAATATAGGCAGTGAGAGCCACGGTGATCTCTTTATCACATCTGTCATCATTGCACATACTGATGGATTTATCAGAATGCCATGTGAGTCTGAAGGCAATGTGTCATAATCTGTGGGTATGCCTGGTCCCGAAGGATTTATTGCTTTCTTAGGAACCAAGGGAAGAACTAAAATAAAAGAAATTAAAATAATGGATTTATATTCCCTAATATCCTGGAATGAGAGTTTGAATGCTGTAATAAACATGTGCTTCAATTACACATACTTACTTCTGCCTTTACCCATTGCTCTTTTTTAAAAATTTCACTCCTTAGTTTTCCTTTAAATCAGAAACACAAAGGGTTGGGTTTTGATACTTAATAGTTTGATGGTGTTGAAGACTCCAAAACCCAAATGATAAACCTGGCTGAAGGTTTTTTTTTTTTTTTTTTTAACTTTTTCTTCTGACCAAGTCACTCAGGAAAGTAAACACTTGTCCACATTGCTCAAGCCTAAGGTCTTATCCTCTCATATGGATAATTATATGACCTTACGTCTAAATATAAGTGTGTCAAAAAGGATTCTGAAAAGGTCGGAAAACCTGGGTCCTGACAGCTCTTAGGAACTGTGTGACTTCAGAGAATCATTATATCTCACTTCAGGATGTTGTGATACTAAATAAAATAAAGTATTGCAACTCTTTTGTGGAGAGGAAAATGATATTCATTCATTTATGATTGGACTAGAGCTATTCATTACACTGGAGTCACAGCATTGAGGCTCTAGATCTAATACTATATGTTCAATAAGTTCTTCCATTTCTGTGGGATTTACCTGAATTTGGTTTCTGCAATATAAAACTGCTTTGTTAAAGATCTGCTAGTATCCTTTTTTTTTTTTTTTTAATTTCTAAAGATTATGCCTCTTTGATCTTTGGTTAGTCACTTAACCTTTCTGGGATATTAGTTTCCTTTATAGGAACAGAGGAATTGGAGTAGATAATTATTAATGTTCAATCCAATCTTACAGTGTTCTACCACATTCACACTGCTTGTTCTTCATGTTGAAATCTAGGACAGCAGGCACAGAAAGGACCTTTGGACTCAGCATTTCCTGTTTGCATGTGGCTGAATGGGACTGAGATTGTCTCCATCACTGGCTTTCCTGTCCAGTTTGTCTTCATATTACAGATTCTGTTACAGAGTACTTTCTATTTTGGTCATCAGGATTTTTGCTTGTTTTTGCCTGGGGCTTGCAGAGTTATGAGTAAATATTTCATCTGTTAAACTAACACCGAACTATAGAAATGATCCCTGAAAGTATAGTCTTTGTTAAACTAACACCTAAGCTAACCCTTTCTTTATCTTTTTTTCCTGTTCTCATGAAAGACTTGTCCCAAAACCAACTACATACTAATGTCACGGAAATACACCATCAACAGTTCAAAATTCTGAACTGCAGAAATCTGTCCTCAAGGTAAAAATTAGAAAGTTTCCAAATGCCATTCTGCATTTGAAAGGACTGTGACTCCTGAACAATCACAGTCCTATTTCCTGTTAATACTATTGCTCATGCTTTTTATAATGTCTTACAATTTTGACAGATTAAGCCAATGCGTGTTAAATGATATGAAAGCAATAACAGTAAAAGCACTTTAAGTATAGGTAAATGTGCATAGAAAATCGTAATTTATTTCAGGAAGGCCACAGAGGATTGATTGTCAATATTTTAAATTTTACTTTCTGCCTCTTTTGTGATTGAGAATCCTGGTGAGTCAATTATCCCTTTTACTCTTTTATATTCAATCATCTTGTATTAGTTAGGGTTCTCCAGAGAAACAGAACTATAGATCTATAGATCTATAGATCTATAGATATCTGTATATCGACATAGATATATATAGGTTTTGTTTTTGTTTGTTTGTTTGTTTCTAAGGGACGGGATCATGAAGCTGTGCGGGCTGGTATCTCCAAGAACTGTGGGGTAGGCCAGGAAGCTAGAGAATGGAAGAGTTGCAGTTTCAGTCAGAAGGCAGACTGCTGACAGAATTCCTTCCACTGGGGAGTCAGTTTTTTCTAGGAAGGCCTTCAGCTTATGGGATAAGGCCCACCCACATTATGGAGGGCAATCCGATTTAAATGTTAATCTTATGTAGAAAATACCTTCACAGGAACATCTAGAATAATGTTTGATCAACTATCTTGTTACCATGGCCTATCTAAATTTACCCACAAAGTTAACCATCACGTGGTCCTTCACGTGTACTTTATTGTTTTCTCCAGGATATTGTTTTTAGCCTCCCTTGGCTATCTTTAAGGCTAATCTACCACATAAGGAATAAGGACTTTTAAATGTATATATTCATTTCTCATCTTTTATCATAGTTCCAACTGTCTCCTGAGTATCTTCCCTTAGGTGCCCTTCAGACACTTTCATTCCAACATGTTTAAAACAGAAACTCATTCTCTTTTCTCCCTTATCTACTGCTTTGTTTTATTAATGACAAGATTATTCAGTCTAGAAATCTTGGAGTCATCTTTCAATTATCCCCTTCATCCTTTCCTCTAATGGAATTCCAACTCACTCACTTTCTCAACAGTATTTATTAAATTCCTTCTTGGTGTCAGATTATATCTTAGGCAATGTAAACAAATAGTAATAAGGTAGACAATAAACAAATAATCCCCCAAATATTTGTAATTGTGATAAACGCTATGAAGAAAAAATATAGGGGGCTAGGAGATTGTGTAACTGAGGGACCTCATGCAGTATGAGAGGGACAGGCAAGGCTGGCATAAGAAGGATATGTGAGTTAGCTAGGCAAAATTGGGGAGTAAGGAAAGGAACAGTATTTCAGGCAGGAGAAACAGCATGTGCAAAGATCCTGATGTAGGGTAATATGAGAAGGGGTATGATGCCTGAGTATTAACTTTGAGTCAGGAACTTTTATTCTCATAGTGACCCAATGATATAGATATTATTATTATTTTTTTAAAGATTTTATTTATTTATTTGACAGAGAGAGAGAGCACAAGCAGGGGGAGTGGCAGGCAGAGGGAGAGGGAGAAGCAGGCTCCCTGCTGAGCAGAGCACCAGACCTGGGGCTGGATCCGGGGGATCATGACCTGAGCCGAAGGCAGACGCTTAAGGGACGGAGCCACCCAGGCACCCCTGATATAGGTATTATGATATAGATATTCCATAAATAAATCAATCCTTATTTTTAACTGAAGAAACTGAAGCTCAGAAACATTAAGGGGTTTAAGTTTATACAAGATAAAGTGGCAGAGTGAGGAGGATTCCATTCCATTCTCTGCAAGAGATTCAGAGGAGAGCCACTGCTTAAACTCACCCCATTGTTGTCCCATTGGCAAGACAAAGAAACTCCATCAAACTTCTAAGTCATTGTAAATCCTGGTAAAGCAGTGTACAATATTCTCATTTTGCTAGATCAAGAATATTTTTTCCAGTGTTTGGTTTGCATGATCTCAAACACTGGAATATGTTCACATTAAATAACACGGCATTGATTAAATAATTCAGTTTCCTTTCTGCTCTTAATTAATCTCAGCATTAGTTTATTGATTTCTTTACTAAAAGTAGAAATGACCTTTTTTTTAACTTACCAAAATATTTGCTTCAATCTCATACAAATGAAGTGATTATGAATTTCAGATTGGCTAGATTTCAGAATAATTTACTACATAGTTTTTTTTCCTTGCAGGAAGAAGCAACCCTTCTAATTAGAATATAGTATCTTATCAGAATAGAGTAAAATGTAAGTGGACTCCATGAAAATCCCTTTTAATTTTGCAATTATAAACTTCACCAAAGGAATAAATAGAATTCTTAGAGAGTCATTTTGAAATTAAGAAATTTGCCATAGGGCGCCTGGGTGGCTCAGTCGTTAAGCAGCTGCCTTCAGCTCAGGTCATGATCCGAGGATTCTGGGATCAAGCCCCACATCGGGCTCCCTGCTCAGTGGGGAGCCTGCTCTCCCTCTCCCACTCCCCCTGCTTGTGTTCCCTCTCTCGCTGTGTCTCTCTCTGTCAAATAAATAAATAAAATCTTTAAAAAAAAAAAAAAAATTTGCCATAGATTTCTAGTTTTAGTATTCACTATGGTCGTATTGGCACCAAGTTAGAAATTTTTCAAACAGAGTATCAAACATAGACATTCACATAAAGTCATAAAAGATGTAAAGAGATAAGAGGTGTTGTGATTCTCTTCCAGTGGCTACTTTTCAATTTATTGCACTGCAGCTTCTGGCCCCAGTACTTCACTGAAATTGTCTTCGTCTGGAGCCCCAGTGAATTCCAGGTTGTTGAATACAGTAGAAACTTTCAGTACCATTAGATACAGCAGACCTCTTTTCATTCTTTTCTTAGTTGTGAGGACATCTCTTTCACCATGTTCTTGGCTGGCGTTTCTTTGTAGACCTCCAGATGCTGGAAAGGCGGCATATTGGTTCCTCTTCTTGAGCAGCATCTCCTTCCTAGGTGATCACTTTAATCACCATTACTTTAAACATCATCTATGTGCCAAAGGCTTCCAAAGTGTCTTTCCAATCCAGGTCTTTCTTCAGAGCTTCAAGATCATTTATTCAGTAACTTCTTTGATATTTCCATTTGGATTTCTCTTAAACATCTCAAACCTAACATGTCTAAAACTGAACTGCTAATCTCCCCTCACACCCAAACCTGCCTCTTTGTCTTTTCATTTCAACCACCATCTATCCAAAAAACTGTCATCCTTGATTTAGCTCTTTTCCTTCCAGTGAATTCCTTTAATCTTATCTTCAAAAAATATAATAAATATATTATATCACTTTATTTCATTGCTACCACTCTCATAAAAGCCACCATCACTTTTTGCCTGGACTCATTCAGTAGCCTTGTAGCTGGTCTCTTTGCTTTTATTCTTGCTTTTAGTCTGTTCTCCATACAAAGATCATTTAGAAGTATAGGTCATCATTTAATGTCCCTGCTCAAAATGTTTTCATTGTACTTAGAATAGAATCAAATGTTACCATGGCTTCCAAGGCCCTATGCCATCTCGCCCTGTCTACCTGTCCCTATCATCTTGTGAATTGCTCTTCCTTGCTCTCTCTACTCCAACATTGTTGACTAGCCTTCTTTTGACTCCTCAAATATACCAAGGTCATTTCTGCTTCATTTCTGTTTCTCAAACATGCAAGGTCTTTCCAGCTTTTGGGTTTTGTTGTTGTAGCCCTGCCTAAAAAGTTCTTTCTTCTTCTTCTTTTTTTTTTTTTTTTTGTATTTTTGTTTTTCTTTTTTATATTGGCTGATATTTTTTAATCTTTTAAGGACATTTCTTTAATGTTTCCTTCTCAGGGAGTTATTTTCAGACTGCCCTGCCTAAGTGCCTCCTTCCAGTCCAGAGTCATACTCTCATATTATTCGTTTAGTTTCTTTCTATGACTTACTCCAATTTAAAATTATCTTGTTTATTGCCTTTCTCCTCTAGCTAGATTGTAAGCAACCTTTCTGTAAATCTAAAACTAGTCTTAAATGAAAAGCTTTTTTTTAAAGGTGATTAAGCAAAGAATGCTTTAAAATGAAAATTGGGAAGAAATCAGAGAGGGAGAAAACCATGAGAGACTCTTAACTATAGGAAACAAACTGAAGGTTGCTGGAGGGGAGGTGGGTGGGGGGATGGGGTAACTGGGTGATGGGCATTAAGGAGGGCACATGATGTGATGAGCCCTGGGTGTTATATGTAACTGATGAATTACTGAACTCTACATCTGAAATTAATGACATATTATATGTTGGCTAATTGAATTTAAATTAAAAAATGAATTGATGATCTGACAAAGAAAGTTATTTGCAGAAGTCAAAATGACATAAAAGCAGGAATTCCTGGATTCATTGGGATTGCTCCATTAGTGGAATGGTGTCTTTTCTTTTTTTCTGGTAAATTATTTTTGTGTTGGGATGAGATGTTGAGAGTTTTTCTGCTCTGGGCCTCTTGTGTATCTTCCTGTCTTGCTGAGTCGGGCTAGGCCAAAACTGTGAAAATTGCAAGGCCTTTATTGAGCCACTTCTTTAGTTGTTCTCCTGAAGATAATCTTGAAAAGTAAGGTGTTTGTCTTATACCAGGTGTCCCTCTGGACAAAGAAGTCTTGCTTACTTTTGGCTATAAAAACTGGATTCTCTAAGCTCAGGCTTCATCTCCTATAACACATCCTCATGTATGGACAAATTCCCTCCAACCCTCCTTGTGGCTTTGTGGTTTGGGGCTCAATGAACCACAATAGCAACTAGATTGATAATCTTTGTATTGTTTTTGCTGTAATCACGTCCTTTCCTGTGACCCAGAAGTCTTGTGTCCTCTGTCAGCTTTCATGGAACTATGTAAGGCTTGCATAGATATTTTGGCAGGCATTCTCTTGGTTCTAGCCCTTCTCAACATAATCATGTTTATTTAAGCAGCATAAAATCCTGACAAAAGAATATCAATTTTCAATTCTGTCTTCTCTTCTGAAACTCTGATTAAATTTATATTGGCCTTCTTATTATATTCTTCAGGTTTTTTTTTAACTTCTCTTGTATTCCTTCCATCTCTGGTTCCCATGATCTCATTTACTAATTCCTTTTCAGTTGTTTTTCTTATGCTTGCTTAAATGGTCTGTTGAATGTTTAATATCAAGTTATAATTTTTTTCTAGAAATTCCACTTGTTCTTTTTCCAAATTTGCCAGACATTAAGAAAAATGTTCCTGACTCATGTTTTCAAATTCGTCTTTTACTTTACGTACTTTTAAACATATTTTAAGATTTTGTTTCATATAATTCAATAATTACCAGAATAATTATAAAATATCAGTCAATAATTCTGAAAATACAATATCTGTTAAAAAAATCTGAATTCTTTGAGATCCTATAATGTGTTTTTTCTGTAGTTTCTTCCTTATGGTGCCTGTTTCTTCATGCATTTTGTAATTTTGGAATGTAAGTATATATTCAATTATCTAGTGACCTAGCTTGAGATCATTCCTATAGAAAAGGATTTGAATTTGCTTTAGCCAGGTACCCTGGAGCACCCCCAGTCTGAGGCTCTTTAAATTAATTACCATTAAGGATGAAACTGTTCCCAAAATTATCAAGGGTGACTTCTTGCTCCCTCAGTGCCCCAGAATTCAAAGCCCAGGAGGAGAATGAAAAGTTTTCCTGCTACTTACTTTTGCCTATAGGTATATATTTTTCTAACTTCATCATTTCATTGAGATTATAGCTTTGAGTGCCTCTACCTTTCCCATATCATCATATCATGCTTATTTATAGATTGTTGTACTATGATCTTTGGCTTTCTTCTAGTATACATGTAGGGCTTTTCTCTTTTTCTCTATTTTTACAGTCTAGCTTGGAAGTTTGACATTGTATTCCCATTCTTTTGTTGTCATTGCTACCCTTAAATTTTAATATGCATACCTAATAATATCTTAGTCTTTCTGTCCTCATTTAGAATAACACAAGCACATTAGATCAATATAACTGTAAATCTTCTCTTCCTATCTTCCACGTATTTTTATTTAGCATTTTAAGTGCTACCTTTTTTTTTTTTAAATTTATTTATTTGAGAGAGAGAGACACAGCGAGAGAGGGAACACAAGCAGGGTGAGTGGGAGAGGGAGAGAAGCAGGCCTCCCGCGGAGCAGGGAGCCCGATGTGGGGCTCGATCCCAGGACCCTGGGATCATGACCTGAGCCGAAGGCAGACGCTTAACGACTGAGCCACCCAGGCGCCCCAGTGCTACCTTTTTTCTTAAAATAAACTTTTAATTGAAGTATAATATACATAGAGAAAAATAGATTTAAGGTTCCAGCTCAGTAAAATTTACAAAGATTTTACCCAGTAAACACAGCTGAGTAATCACTACTCAGGTAAGAAATAGAGTATTTCTGAAGTAGAATATTTATAGCATCACAGAGACCCTTGTATACTCTCAGTCATTACCTCTCTCAAAAGGAAGCACATTTTTGACCATTGACTAATTTGACTAACTTTTGGTTTGAACTTTATTTAAATAGAATAAATCAAATATGTAGTAAATACTCTTGTGTTTGGCATCTTTACTCAATATTATTAGTGAGGTTTATCCATATTTTTGTATGTGGCAGTAGATTGTTTATTACTGTAAAGTATTCCAATGTATAAATATATATTTTTATCCATTTTAATATTGAGGGGTATTGGGGTTGTTTCCAGTTTTTAGCTGATACTAATATCAACTATTCTGATGTGATACTAATGATGCTGTGAAAATTTTTACATATGTCTTTGGTTGCATTTTGTGTGCATTTTTCTGTTGGAGTAGAATTACTGTAACATAGAGAAGCATATGCTCAACTTACCAGACATTGCCAAGCAGTTTTTCAAAAGTGATTATTCCAATTTACACTCTTACATAAAGTGTTTAAGAATATCAGTTGCACCATATCCTTGCCAAGATTTGGTATTGCCAGTTTTTTTCATTTTAGCCATGGTGGGTATATAGTTGTATTTCATTGTGCTCTTAATTTGCATGTCCCTGATGAATAATAACATTGAACAATTTTCAGATACTTAGTAGCCATTTGTTTATTGTTTTTATTTTGAACTCTCTTTTAAAGTGCTTTGCCTCTTTTAAACACTGTGTTTTTTAAAATTATTGATTTCGGGGTGCCTGGGTGGCTTAATTGTTGGGCGTCTGCCTTCGGCTTAGGTCGTGATCCCAGGGTCCTGGGATTGAGCCGTGTCAGGCTCCCACTCAGCAGGAAGCCTGCTTCTCCCACTCCCCTGCTTGTGTTCCCTCTCTTGCTGTATCTCTCTATGTCAAAGAAATAAACAAATCTTTAAAAAAATCTTTTAATAAAAAAAAATTATTGATTTGTTGAAGTTCTATATAAACTCTGGATGCAAGTCCATTTTCAGATAAATATGCTGTGAATACATTCTCCTAGTTAGTTCCTTGCCTTTTCATTCTTTTAATAGTATCTTTTCATAACAAGTTCTTTATTTAATGTAGTCTAATTTTTCATTTTATCGTGTTTGCAAAATCTTTGCCTACACCAACATTTTTATCTTTTAGAGGCTTCATTGTCTTACCTTACACATTAAGGTCCGAAATCTACCTGGAAGTGATTTTTTCTGCATGGTGTTCAACATGGGTCAGTTTATTTTTTGAGGATGGATATCCAATTAATTTAGCTCCATTTTTTTTTGAAAAGGTCATCCTTTTCTTCACTGTGCTGCATGCAGTGCCATCTTTTTCATAAATCAAGATAGGCCTCATAAATGTTGGCCTATCTCTGGGCTGTCTTTTCTATTCTGTTGGTCTTTTTGCCTATCTTGCACCAATACCACAGTGCCTTAATTCCTATAGCTTTAAAGCAAGAACAAGTTTGTTCTGTTTAACAATGTCTGCTTATTCTTACCCCTGTGTGTTTTTACCTAAATTTTGAATTATCTTTCTAATTAAAAAAAAAGTCATGCTAAGATTTTGATTGGAATCAAATATCATTAAATTTCTAGATCAGTTTGGGAAAACTTGAAATCTTTACAAAATCGAATTTTATAATTTATGAACATGACATGTCCCTCAATTTATTTAAGCCTTATTTTCTCTCAATAATGTTTTATAAGGGCGCCTGGGTGGCTCAGTTGGTTAAGCGACTGCCTTCGGCTCAGGTCATGATCCTGGAGTCCCAGGATCGAGTCCCGCATCGGGCTCCCTGCTCGGCAGGGAGTCTGCTTCTCCCTCTGACCCTCCTCCCTCTCATGCTCTCTGTCTCTCATTCTCTCTCTCTCAAATAAATAAATAAAATCTTTAAAAAAAAAATAATGTTTTATAAATTTATGTAATACCACTTTTACCCTTTTTTGCTATTGTTGTCATGCCACCTTGTTTTCTTGCCTCTCCCCAATTAACCATTTTTATATGTTTTACATAATTATTTGGATCTACTAATCTACTTATTAATTTTTTACTCACCATTGATTTTTATATTCTACTCTTTCCATCTATGATTAATTTCTTTCCTATTGACTGTGTCTTTTAGTATTTATTTCAGAATGTGTTCAGTGTGAAAACTTTCTCAGTCTGTGTTAGTCAAAGCAATTTTTATTTTGGCTGTTCTGTGAATTTCTTTTTTACTTGGATTTATGATTCTAGTATTGACAGTTATTTTTCTTCTGTACTTTGAAGACATTTCATTGTCTTCTGATTTCTTTTGATACTAATAAAAAATGTTCTGTCTATTATATAGTTCTGTTGAAAGCAGCCTATCTTTTTCCTGCAGATATGATCTTTTGACAATATCCCCTGTACTTGATAGTCTTCAGATACTTTGTATTCTTCAAATTCCATCAAATTCTCTTTGTGTTTTGTTTTCATTAATTCTGCTAAGTATGTGGTAGTTTTCTTCAATCTGAGGATGTATTCTTTTTAAAAAAATTTTCATTTTGGAAAAATCTTTATGTAGTATTCCTTTAAATAATGGTTCTCCTTAATTCTCTGTTTTCCCATTTCAGAATTCCTACTGGACATCAGTTTTTTTCTGCTGAATTCATCCTCCATGACTTTTAACCTATTTTTCATATTTTCTGTCTCTTTAAATCATTGTGTGGCATTCTGGATAATTTTCCTAAATATAACTTCCATTTGCCTCATTTCCTTTTTTGCTCCCTATTCTAATCACTAACCCAACCATTGAATACATCCACTAGGTTTTTGTTTTGTTTTTGGGAGAGAGAGAGAGAGTGGGCAGGGGGATGGGAGGGTGAAGGGTGGGGAAAGGGCAGAGGAAGAGAGAGAATCTCCAGCAGGCTCCAACCCTGAGATCATGACCTGAGCTGAAATCAAGAGTCAGATGCTTTACTGACTGAGCCACCCAGGTGCCCCTCACTAGTTTTTTATTTTAATTTAAATAACTAAATGTGCAAATTTTGGAATTCTTATTTGGCTCTTTTTCAAGTCAGTCTGCTGTTTTCTTGTAACTATTGCTTCATAGTTTTGTGTCTTTTGTTCATCTTTTCAAAATTTATATGTACTAATTAAAATTAACCTTTCAGGTGTATTATTTTATTTTATTTAGATCTTGAGGTTGGAATTTTCCTGTTCGTATTGCTTTCCATCTCTTCCTCTTGCTAGTATTCATATAAGTTATACCTGTGACTTTGAGCTTATCTTTAGCAGTGGTTAATTTTATTGGAGGATTTGTTTTATCCTGCACTGTAGAAGCATGAGTCTGATAGTGTTTATTCAATTCTCTCTACTTCTGGAAATTAAAAAAAAAATACTTCTTTGGCTTTCAACAGAAAAAAAGTATAAAAACTTTAACCTTTTTTGTGTATAGCTTATAGTTTTGGTTGTTTGGAGAAATTGTTTTCACCCATGTTGGGAACGAATAGCAAGTTTTAGTGATGCCTGAAGAACCAGAGGACAGAATTTCTCTAGTTCCTGTTCATGAGCAGGGTTACCCTTCATGGATCTTGGCTTTATATTTGGGCTTAAAGTTCAACTCTCTACTTTGTATTTTCCTGAGACCACTGATGTGTTCATGTGCAAGCTTTAAATTCTCAGCCCCTGCCATTAAGATCTATATACTTTAATCCTAATGAATTATTTGACTTTTGGTTCAAATTATTGCTTTGAATACTTCTTGTTTCTGGAGCACTGGGTATTCTATTCCTTCTTTCCTTCACTCCCTCCCACCTTTCTTCCTTCCTTCCTTCCAAATATTTTAATATTTTAAAATATTAAAAATATTTTGAATACATTTTACCTAACATTTTTAGACGTTTGGAGCATGGCAGGTCAAGCATATTGATCAAATGTCCTATCCAAGACTCAACTATATAGAAAACTAAGTAGATAACATCCTAACCCTATAATTTATATAATAATGAATTGTATATTTTTGGTTCTTAAATTATATCATTATTTCATTAACTACTTTTTATAATTATAAACTTATGAAAAGTCACTTAATGTTAGATAATGTGTTAGTATCTATTTTACATGAATAATGTTCACTCTCCTAGATCTTATTGTCTAGCTGGGGAGAAATACAGAAATAGGTAGTATTACACATAAATGACAACTACAGAGTGTTTTGAGGGACTGATTTTATATTGGAGAGACTTTCAGGAAAATTCTCTCTAAGAAGGTGATATTTAAGCTGATGAAAAGAAATTCACCAGCTTAATAGAAGAAGAAGAACATCTCAGACAGAAAGACCATTATACGTAAGGTAGGAGAAAACTTGATACCTTTGAAGAACTGAAATAAGACCAGTATCATTGGAGTGTACTAGGAAGAGGGAGACTTCCCAGTGGTGAAACTAGGAAAAATTGAGAGTCAGGTCATTCAAGGCCTGGCTGACCTTGTAAGGAATGAGTTTTGTTCTGAATGCAATGGAAAACATTAAAAGGATTTTACATAAATGGTGGTGTGACCTTATAAAATACCATTTTCATTGCTGTTTGTAATAGAGTTGAAGGGAAAAAAAAAGGAAGAAAAAGTTAGGAAGTTGTTTCAGGAGTCTAGGCAAGAGACAATAGTGAATTGAACTAGAATGATAAAGATGGATAGAAGTGGAAGGGAGAGAATGGCATAATACTAGATTATATAAAAAATTCTACAAGTGATAAAAATGACATCTAAGTGTGCATCTCTCTAAGGCTTGATTGAGGGGTCCATTTTAGCATATACATTCAGGGGTTTTAATCTGGACTTCAAAGGGCTTTCAAACTTTTGAAATTTAAGTTTTGAGTCTATGGGCCTATGTGAAGTTTTCTTGGGAGATAGTCCAAACCTCTTATTCTCAAAGGATCTATATCCCCAGATAACAAAAACTCCTGATTTAGGGGAGTTGTTTATAAATATTTTTTTCTCTCAGGTAGTCTTTTGATAAGGATTTTCTGATAAGACAATTAAAAATTAGCAAGAAACCCTTGGCAAGAACCTAGAAAAAATATGTTCTATATAGGCATGATATTAAAAATATTTAGAAACTGTATTTCACTGACATATACCAGTCAGAATAGATAGCACAATCAGAATGGATATGGGCCATAATCAACAGCTGTTTCATTACTGGTATACTGCAGCCAGATTCTATCTTGTCAGTTAAAGGGAAGATTTAGTTGTAATCAGCCATGAAGAGTATAGCATTAAAATCCATTTATAAAAATTGAGGAATGATGTCTACATACAGGATAAACCCATCACTCTTTATGGTAGTAGGTCGTGGTTCCACATTGAGTAGCTTATCTTCTAAAACAAAATTGAGTTACAGAACATAAAAATGGGTTAAAAATACTATATATACCAAGAAAGTATACCATTAAATTCAAGCAAGTTGTGCTTTTTTATTAAATCTTCACATTCCATAAGATTCATCCAACAGAATAGAAAGTGGACTCAAATAACTGAAATAATTTAAAAATAATAAAACATAATTTTAAAAACTGATTGAAAATTGTTGTTTCCAAGCTTTGTTCCAAGGAGATATAAAGTAAAAGGCAATTAGAGCACATGAAGAAAAAGTGTTATGCTGGATATAATTTTTCTTTATCTGTTCTAGAACCTTTCAATACCTTGAGAGGTATTAAGGTCTTAAGTCATGAAAGTAGTACAAGTAGGTTTATTTTACAACCCAAGTTGTAAACTGAAAAAATGTATAACAGAGAAACTGAAACCAGACACATGTTTTAAGACTATATTTTAGACTAATAGAAGGAAAGAGTAGCCTAAATTCATAAAAAGCCTAAATGATAAGCTATTCTTGAAGACATATACAGTCTTGTTTTTCTTAAGTACACACAGTTATTTAAACAAGTTGTTTTCAAACCATTTTAAGCAGAGCTCCTATGGGTCTTCATTTAAAGAATTAATGAGGCTGACTTGTAATTAAAAACATCTCTTTATGTAAATATTTGTTAAAAATCTATAAATGATTATTCCTAGGTTATTTAGAAATCCAATATCATCTCCTGTAATTTTGTCTATACTGTTAATTTGATTAACAATTGCTTTTTCATAGTACATACCCCAGGTTTAATTATCATAAATCTTAAATTAGTATTGCCCAAATTAATAAGTTTTGACTATTCTTAAAAATGAATTTCTTTGAGTGAAAATAATCTCCATCTACAAAAACTGATGAAACATTATTCTCTAGGAAAACATGTTTTTGGCATAATACTTGTTTTTGTTTTTTAAAGATTTATTTATTTATTTTAGAGAGAGAGAGTGAGTGTGAGTGGGGCAGGGGCAGAGGGAGAGACCGAGCATGGAGCCTGATGTAGGGCTCAATCTCACGACCTTGAGATCATGACCTGAGTGGAAAGAGTTGGAGACCCAACTGACTGAGTAACCCAGGCACCCCTTGGCATACTGCTTATCATAAATTGTCTTGGCTGTGGTAGACTTGAGAGTTAAATATGTCAGCCATGTGAACTTAAGCACATCTTTCCTTCCAAATATATATTTATATCCTTTCATTCATTCAGTAAATATTATTAATGTTCCTTGGGTGACAGGCATTATTCTGAGTACAGATGATAAAGAAGAGGACAAAACAAACTCTCTACTATGATGGAATTTACATTCCCACTGTCTAATGAGAAAAGACAGATAACAACAAGATAAATAAATAAAAATATTATATTAGATGGTGAAGAGGGCTAAGGAGACAGTTATGGAAGGGGAAGAGCAAGTGTGTTTAGGGGATTGGAATTTAGGTAGGGTCACCAGGAAAAGACTTAGCAACAGGGTAATTGAATAAAAATTTAATGAGGTGAGAGAATAAGATATGCTAATTCTTAGGGAAGAACATTCTAGCATAGGAAATATAAGTGCCAAGATCTTGAGACAGTAGCTTACTAGAAATGTTAGAGTCATAACTAGGGGTAGGGTGAATGAGAAGGAAAGCAATAGGAAATAGGATCTAGAGGAAACCGCGCCAGATGTCATGGGGCTTTGTAGACTTTTATGCCTGTGGTTCTTGCTCTGGCAGATAGGGAATCATTGGAGGATTTAGAGTAGTCCATTGACATTACCTGCCTGTAGTTTTAGAGAAACCACCATTCTTGCTATGCTTCAAGTAGACCAAAGGGAAACAAAGGGCAGAACCATGTTGGAATTAAAGAAAAATTACAAAGATAATACAGTTTCTGTATATCCCACACCCAGTTTTCTAGATTACTAATGTCTTACTGTTTATATGGTACATTTGTTATAATTAATGAACCAAGTTGATACATTATTATTAACTAAATTTCATACTTTATTC
Organism: Halichoerus grypus; assembly: GCF_964656455.1. Classification (NCBI taxonomy): domain Eukaryota; kingdom Metazoa; phylum Chordata; class Mammalia; order Carnivora; family Phocidae; genus Halichoerus; species Halichoerus grypus. The sequence goes on from NC_135723.1 coordinate 71,146,333, forward strand.
AGATTTCTTTGGTTTTTGCCTAATTTCCCTTTTCTGTTCCAGGATCCCATCCAGGATACTACATTACATTTAATTGTTGTGTCTCCTTAGACACTTCTTAGATGTGACAGTTTCTCAGACTTTCCTTATTTTGATGACCTTGGCAGTTTTAAAGAGTACTAGTCAATTTGAAGAATGTCACTCAGTTGGGATTGGTCTGATGTTTTTCTCATGATTAGACTGGAGTTATGTGTTTTGGGGAGGAATACCAGAGGTGCAGTGCAATTTTCATCACATCATCTCAAGGGTACATATAATGAACATGACTTATCACAGTTGATGTTAAACTTAATCATTTGGCTAGAATAGTTTTTGTGAAATTTCTCTAGTGTAAAGTTACTTTTTTCTTCCTTTCTATACTGTGTTCTTTGGAAGAAAGCCACAAGGTGCAGCCCACACTTAAGGAGTAAGAAGTTAATGCCTCACTTCCTTAAGGGTTGAATATCTACACACATTATTTGGAATTCTTCTCTGTGGGATGTTTGTCTTTTATCCCTATTTATTTGTTTGTTTGTGTAATCATTTATTTATATCAGTATGGACTCATGGATATTTTATACTTTGGGTTAAAATCCAATACTACTTAATTTTGTTGGTCAGTTGTTCCAGCATTAACCACTGGGAACTCTCAGTTGGCTTCTGTGTCCCTTTGACATACCACCATATGTGTGTGTAGGTGGAAAGAGAGAAAACACGTGAGTGAGAGAGTGGAAGAATGAAAGAGAGTGAGAGAGAGTACTTTCTTACTTTTTGACACTGTAACATTCTTTAGGCTTATCTTTAATGGTTCCTGCTCCAGTCCAAGAATTAGCCATATCTCCAATTAATTCTGGTCTCCTTTATTGGAGAATGTATTTGAAACCAAAATCTTGGTGTTGGGTATGCTCATTGCTGCTGGGTTGTCATTGATTCTGGTCCTCTTAGATCACAGAGCAAGGAAATATATGCCTGCCTGCTAACCTGTGTATATATGCATATATATAAATATTTTTATATGTAGCCAAATGTGTTTCTATTAAGCTAAACATGAGTTCATACTAACGTCTCCACTTCTAATTCATCACCACATACCATGTTGTTCATTCTAGCCATGTCCTGTTGCTTATTGGTGATTACCTGCTTCAACAATGGGAAACCTGGGGCACACCATCTGCCATCCATGTACAAAATTGTTCAATTCCAGTATAATGTATAGTAGTTTCAGAATTATTAACCTATACCACTGTGGGATATAACTTTATTAATAAAGTACAGTGCTTATATATTATACTTGTGCCTTTCATCTGACAGACTCTATTCATGTCTGAAGTTACTTAAGTCAGCACCTTTGCCCCTATCCCTTTCAGTGAGGGCATTTCATACATTTGTAATACACTTAGATCCTTATCACTTTCTATGCTCCATCCTGAAATCTTCTGACCTCCTAAATGTTTTTTTTTTAATTAGCATGCATTAAGGTGTTGTGAAGTTTTATGGATTTTATGCATAGTGTCATGTATACACCACAATAGAATCATACACAATAGCTAAAAATCTCCTGAGCTTCATCTATTCAGCTCAATCCCTCTATCCACCACTTGATACAAACTCATGATTTTGAACTGCAGAGTACAGAGCTTTAAATAATCATCTTACTCATTTGTATTTATGTTTAAAATTTCTTTAATAAGAATATAAGGAGGAGGAGTATGATTATGTTTGTTCTGGTTATATGTTGCTGCTTAACAAATCACCCAAAATTCAGTCATGTAAAAGAACGTTTCTTTCATCCTCTCTCTCTTTTTTAATCACAAACTTGCAATTTCTGCAAGGCTTAGTGAGGAAGGCTTATCTTGATTCCTCTACTGTATGATCCAATTTTATCCTTTTGGTGGCTAGTCTACTTGTATAAAGATGTTACCCAATGAAGATTTTGGAAAGTATGTTCAATGCAATAAGTATTTATTGAGTACTTACTTTTTATGTATAAGGCATTCTGCTAAGCAAGGTGATAAATACAAAAGATACAAATTTGGGTCAAGAAGATGTGATTCCTGCCTCCAAGAAACTTGTAGGACATATTAATTTTGATGGAAATTTAGAGGCTATAACAAAAACCAAAATAGCAGTAGCTTAAATAAGATAAGGTTGTTTTTATTTTTTAAACTACAATCTAGAATAAATGGTCCAGGGTCTATATGGTGCATCCATGATGTCAAGGACCCAGGTGTCTTCTAGTTGTCTATGTAGTTGCTTCACCATTCCTAGGATCCAGTTGTTTCACAAACACTGTCACATTTGGGTGATGAATGCCAGAAGAAGGGATGGAAAGAAAACATACCATTCTCTTTAAGGTCACATATGGAAATTGCATATATCACTTCAGCTTGCATCCCCTTGATGAGATTTTTGTCATATGACCACACCTATATTCAAGGGAGGATGAGAAAGTTGTATTTAGATGGAAAGCCCATTCAAAGATTATATTACTGAATGTAGGTGGGGAGAATATTTCCACAAAGGAAGTATAAACCATTTTGAAAAAATGGACTATGATATAAAGAAGAATGTGATAGGCATTATTAAACTGATATAAACAGTATGTTTTAGGAATTCAAAGGAGATAGAAATTAATTCTGGATTTTAATAAACACGAAAGTATAGGTACACTAATCTGAACATTTAATTATGAATAAGAATTTGAAAGACTGAATTCTGGTTAGAGTCAGAAAGATATAGAGTTAAATTTGGTGAGCAGAAACTCCAGTTGAGTTTTTTTTGTTTTTTTGTTTTTTGTTTTTTGTTTTTTTAATATTTTATTTATTTATCTGACAGAGAGAGACACAGCAAGAGAGGGAACACAAGCAGGGGGGTGGGAGAGGGAGAAGCAGGGTTCCTGCCGAGCAGGGAGCCTGATGCGGGGCTCGATCCCAGGACCCTGGGACCATGACCCGAGCCAAAGGCAGACGCTTAACTGACTGAGCCACCCAGGTGCCCCTCCAGTTGAGTTTTAAGTCATGCTTCAAGAGTGAAAGTTGCTGAAGATAAAGCTAGAAAGGAAAGTCAGCAGCCGGTTGTAGATGACTTTTAATTTTAGGATATATTCTGAAATGAGGTTTGTGGATGGGCATTGCTAAATGGATAGCACATAATAGATTATTAATAAATATTAGATTTCTTTACTTAAAGATTTAGATTTAATTAATTTAGATTTAATAATTTACTGAATGTGTCAATTATTTTTAAATAAAGGAAGTAACTTATATAACTTACTTTGGAGAAATTGCTTCAGTAGTGGACATTAGTCCTCCATGGCCAGTTGGTGTCTCTCTCCCTGCAGCAGACACAGGGCAATTGGCCTATGCTCACCCCTCTCATGACCCAGTAGAAAGATCCTGTACACTCCCAATGGAGGGCAGAAATAGCAGTAGGGTTGGCCAGGTGCCATATGTTTATGCAGAACATAAGAGCATATATTGGGCTTGTAAAAAGGAAAGATATTCCCAAACAAGGTGATAAGCGCAGTAGAAAATATGAGGGCTCTTTTTCTCTTGGTAAAGAAGTGTTCCAAGTCCCAGTCTTATGTGGCTGAGTGGGGCTGAAAGACTGTATGCATGAGACTGCTTTTCTGAGCACTACTTCCCACCATAATTTTAGAAGAGTGTAAAGAAGCTGATAAAAGATAGGGCGCCTGGGTGGCTCAGTTGGTTAAGCGACTGCCTTCGGCTCAGGTCATGATCCTGGAGTCCCTGGATCGAGTCCCGCATCGAGTCCCGCATCGGGCTCCCTGCTCGGCAGGGAGTCTGCTTCTCCCTCTGACCCTCCCCCCTCTCATGTCTCGCTCTCTCTCATTCTCTCTCTCTCAAATAAATAAATAAAATCTTTAAAAAAAAAAAAAAAAAAGAAGCTGATAAAAGATAAATTACCTGGATGCTCTGTCTTTCTTTAAAATAATTATTTGGAAAGATGTGAGTAGACATATACTACAGCATAGATCTTGCAGAAATAGCATATTACATGTGAAAATTACAAATAATTACTAAACATTATATCATATATATCTTCTTTTAATTATAAAGTTTGAGCTTGATTTAAGTACTATGGCATTGAAAACAAATTATTTTTATGGCACAGTATGATTCACTGACTTTTTCTGTATGTTTTCGTTTTGGTATTGAATTGATTTCTGCTTTCATCTTAATATTTCTTGTATTTAATTTGAATTTATTTTGCTCTTCTTTCTCAAAGTGGAAACTTAGATTAATTATTTGAGTTATTTGTTCTTCTTTCCTTTTGAGGGGGTATTTGTTCCTTTTCTAATATAAACATTTAATACTATAAATTTAATGCTTTAATAGCAGCCTACAAATTTTGATATATTGGATTTCTATTTTCATTATATTAAAAATTTTCTCATTTCCCTTGTTTATCTAACACGTGTTTATGGATTATTGTTTAATTTCTGAATATTTGGGTTTTTTCCACATTTCTTTCTGTTCTTTATTTGCAGTTTCATTCCACTGTGATCTGAAAATATATCTTGTATCATTTCAATTCTTTTCAGTTTGTTGAGGTTTGTTTCATGGCCCAGAATGTGGACTGTCTTGGTGAACATTACATTTTTTTTAAAATAATGTGCATTGTGCTCTGATTGGGAGAGTGTTCTATAAATATCAACTAATATGATAATATTCTTCAGGTCTGCTATATCTTTATTAATTTCTATCTACTTTTTCTGCCTATTACTGAAAGTGGAATATTGAAGTTTCTGACTATAACTATGGATATGTCTATTTTTCCTCAGTTCTATCAGCATTCCTTAATGTGTTGTGAAGTTTTGTTTTTGGGTGCATAAGCATTTAAGATTGTTACGACCTGTGTAATGGTGGTGAATCTATACAATTCGTTAATTCTTGATGAATTGATTTCCTTATAATTATGTAAGTCCTACTAATATTCCTTGTCACTGAAATCTGTTTTTATTTGACATTAAGATAGCCACCTCACCTTTTTTACTTAGTGCTTACATGACAGACTTATCTTTTCTATCTTCTTATTTTTACCCTATGTATGCCTTTATATTTAAAATGTTTTACAATTTCTATAATTGGTTCTGATTTTATCTTCCAATCTGACAAACTTTACCTTTTAATTTAAATGTAATGTAGTTACTGTTACTTACATTGTTTTAAAAAAATTTTATCTGCTATCTAGTTGTCTCATCTATTCTTTGCTTTCTTAATTTTTTTTATTGAGTATGTTTGTGTTTCATAAATTTTCACTATTGGATTATTAGTAATACACTTAAAAGCATTTTTTAGTGAATGCTCTAGATTTGCAATGTAAATTTGTAACTTATCACAGTCAACTGCCAAATACTACTATTTCACTCCACGTATAATTTAAGCAGCTTACAACACTACAGTTACATTTGCTCCTTCTCATTTTTATGCTATAGTTGTCACACATTTTACTTCTTCGTATCTTACAAACCCACAATTGTGTTACTAATTTTGCTTTAGAGGGTCAGTTATCTTTAAAGTGATTGAAAATAAGAAAAAAAGTTTTTTATGATTACCTTCATTTTATCATTTCTGGTGCTTCATGTTTCTTTGTTTACATTTGCATCTGGTATCACATTTCTTCTGCTTGAAGAACTTCCTTTAACATTTCTTGTTGTATATTGTATTGACAATGAATTCATCTTTAGTTTATCTGAAAAAAAAGACTATTTTGCTATCATTTTTGAAAAATACTTATACTAGGAATGGAATTCAGAATCAATAGATTTTTCTCTTTCAGTGCTATAAAGATTCCATGCTGTTGTATTCTGACTTGCTTAGCTACTGATAAAAAATTTGTGGTAAACTTTATCTTTGTTTTCCTCTCTGAAATGTTTCATTTTTCTCAGCCTGCTTTAACATTCTCTCTTTTTTTTTTCAGCAGTTTGACTATGGTATTTTTGAAGTTTCATTTTGTTTTTGGGATGTTTTCCCACATCTCTTAAATTCTTTATTCTGTTTTCCAGTCTTTTTAAAAAAAATTTCTGTTACTGTTTTTATTTTTATTATTATTTTTACCATTTCCATTAGAGTTTTAGTTTTCATCTGTCTGGTGAAATCCCTTATCTGCTCATACATATTATCTATCTTTTCCTCTGATCATTTAATATGTGCATTATGGTTATTTTTATGTTCTTGTCTGATAGTTTCAACTAATGGGTCAACTCTAAGTATGATTCTTTGATTGCTTTATCTCTTCACAATGGGTCATGTTCATGGTTTTTTTGTTTGTTTGTTTGTTTGTCTCATCATTTTGCTTGTCTCATAGTTTTTTATTGAATGCTATCATAATATACAGAATAATAGAGACTGAGGTTAATTGTATCTGTGCCAGAAATGCCTCTTCTTTGTTCTGATCCTTAGTATGAATCAATCTAATCAGGAATTGAGCAGGGTTTAGATTTTGTTGTTATGATTCCCTTCAGTGCAACACAAGCTTCAAATTTATCCAGTGGTTGGGAAGAGTTACCTTGTGTTTTTGTCAGCATTCTTGCTCTATTCTCAGCTTTAGAAGTTTTTGCACACATGTTATAGAACCTTTGTCTATGCTCTTGACCCTTCTCTAGTGGGAGATGGCTGTTGCTGTTACTTGGTATTAGTTTCATGTTAAGGGCCAAGAGGAGTTTCCTTTTCTACTTTTTTTCTTGTGTATTCATCTTCAGTGTTTGGCATGCTTTGTGTCCCTGGGTCTCAAAGGTGGATCTGTGCTTGCATTCCTTCCCTTCCTTCCCTTGGTAGCCAAATCCTGCTTTGTATTTGTGGCTGATCTAGGGCTGAGATAATTCTTTGCCCCTTGTCTGGTGCTGGCTAATCTCTGCTTGCTATTGGTGTTGGATCCTGGGGTCAAGAGGCTTTTTTTTTTTTTTTTTTTTAGATTCTATTTATTTATTTGAGACAGGGAAAGCACAAGCAGGGATAAGGATCAGAGGGAGAGGGAGAAGCAGACTCCCTGCTGAGCAGGGAGCCCAATACGGGGCTCTATCCCAGGACCTTGGGATCATGACCTGAGCTGAAGGCAGACGCTTAACCAACTGAGCTATCCAGGTGCCCTTCAAGAGGCTTTTCTATTCTTCCCTGATAGCTATAGAGTTTTTGATTATATACTTCTCCCAGCAGCAAAGGATCTTTGCCTTGTTCTGTGACTGGGGAGTATTTCCATCCCAATCCTGGTGGCTGTGAGTTTTGAATCTATCCTATAGAAAAATAATGGATTTTTACCTCTATCCCAGGGGCTGGGGGAGTTTGCTGCTCTTCTCCAAACGGCCTAAAGCTTTTGCTTCATAGAAAGAAAGGTATAGGGAAACATAAAAGACTTTTGCACAACAGCTGATTATAGGCCTAATGCCTGTGCCAAGTGGGGAGAACTCTCTCATCAGTACGCCCCCCCCCCTCCGAATCAGTGTTCCTCAGGAGCACATGGGGGAAAGCCATGGAAAAGAGCTTGCAAATGAATGCAAACTCCCCTTGTTTCTTGGTTACCCATTATAGAACTGACATGCCCCCCATACTATTCCTTTAAAATTTTGTTAAAACTTTAGCTTATTTATTTTTATCTGCTTGTTTGAAGGCTATCTCTTTCTCTTATGCTTTGACATGGGTGAAATGGTTTGTATGTGCATTCTCTACTCTTAGTGGCTTGTCACTCTGTAGAATTTAGTTTTCTTGGTTGCCTGGAGATCTCAGCTCTCCAGTCACAGTCAACTGCCAAATACTGATGGGCTTTGGAAAAGTTATGATTTTGTAGATTATTTATCTTTCTCTCCTTATTAGTGTAAAAGCAGCATTTTCTTGTGGCTTTCTACATCTTCGTCCTAAGTAGAACCAAACTAATTATAGTAGATTCTTATTTTCACACTATCTTAATGAAACATTAAACATTTTCTTCTTATTTTATTCAGAATTTTAGTTGTTTTCAATGGAAAGGTCTTCAGGGTGTTTAGTTTTCTATGCCACTGGAATAATATTGCTTAAGTCTTAAAATTGATAGTAAAACTATATACTTAAATATCAGTGCTAAATATAAGGACAGTCACTGAAGCTTTATAATTACCATATATAATTTCCAACCCATTTAAAAAACACATGGAATTTTACTAATTTGACTAAAGGCAGGGCATGTAATAGCATTACTTTTCATCTAATTAAAAAAAAAAGACTTGTATGTATTATTTCAGAGGACCCCCTTGAATAGGAAATGTTCTACACATGTTTTTAATTTTTTTTCTAAAATTAGATTTTTCTAGAAACAGTATAAGATTGTCTTCTCTAAAGACAAAAATGGGAATTTTTCATTTCTCTTAATGACTATACTGGAGAAAGAACAGCATTTTGATTAGGCTGTTCATTATTAGCATTATTATTCATCGTTAGCTCTTCAACAGCATTTATTAAAAATAAAAATCTAACATCGAGGGCAGATTATTCTACTGATGGTGGGATTTTTGGTACTTTTTTTTCCAGGAAAAGTATTTTTTCTGACCTTTGCTTTTAGCACTAACAGAAATGTCTTTTAAGTGCTATGAAAATCTATTGTACTTTCATGTTTTTGCTATACAGTTCAAAAATGCAGTCAGTGTCATTTCCCTCTTTGCGGTTATTTTGCTATAGAAATAATGGAGAAATGTGTTACCACAAAGTCATCTTTATGTAGATGAGCTGGTAATGGTGATAAAGATCTTGAAATATTTAGTTAATTCTCACATTTTACTTTCAGGGTATTTACATTCATCACACCTGGATATAATAAGGGTAACATAGTTATCTTTGATTTTTCTTAAAATTTTGAATTGCCTTAGGAAAAACATGTATATAATAATTCTCTCATAGAAGCCTCAAGCTCTAAAATTCATTGACTCTCTAGTATCAGTTATTAAAGAGGGCTTAGTATATGGTGAAGCTGTCTTAAACCCTATCCCAAAAGATTTTCTAACGGAAATATCAGTATATGACAGTTCCCTAGCATAGAACCACAAATAGATATGATAAAGCTTCATTGTCTTTTGTAGCATTCTTCCTGGAAAAAAAAAAGAATCATCTCTCTCGTACAGTATGATGAACAATTTAAAATCATACTGTTTGTAAGTTCTCTGACTTAGAATTCATGCCTATAAATTGCCTTTAATATGTAAATACCTTGAGGAATCATTTGTAGAACATTCAGGTTAGAGGATGTGTTTATATCCACTTAGAATAATATTCTCCATTAGGTTGATTTTATGTTCGTCCTGCAGAGGAAAAAAAGAACAGTTTGGAAAGAATTCTCAGCCATCCTAGCATGGACATTAATTAAGTAACAGTGAGACCTCCGTTCCTTTAGTCATTCACTACCTCTGTATAGAAGATCTCTTTTGATATAGGCATACTGTTAGATACTGATAACATAGATGAAACCTGCAACTCCTGACCATAAAATGATTATATAGTGATAATTTTAATCTGGTAGGAAAGCAGAAGCTAAAATAAATAATGAATACAATAGAATAATTGCTATAATGAGAGCATGGGCAAAATGCAGTGAAAGCACAGGCAAAGGAGAGCCTAACTGTATTCAGAAGTATTAGGAGAGACATTTCTGAAAAATTATACAGCACCCTTGAATAACCCCCGAAAGAAGGAATAGACATGCTAGTCACATATCAAGGCCTAAGGATTGGATGGAGAGCAGAGCTTTTAAGGTGTACAAAATGGCATGTCCCAAATCTGGGAAAATGTGGAAGTTTGAAACATTTGGGGAACTTACAATATGTCTGGACTCATGGAGCAGAGATTTGAGTGCAGCTATGGAAGAAAAGAGACTGGAGATATGGACAGACCCAGTAGTCAAAGATTTTGCAAGTTTTAGGCTTCTACCTTAGACAGTAAGAGGAAGCCATTGGAAAGTTTAAGACCAATCAGAGGATTTGATTTGCATTTCAGAAATATAACTGTGATTTCACTGTGGTAGATAAAACCACATGAGGCAAGATTTATTCATTCTTTCTATATTCCCCAAACAGTATTAGAGAATGGGTGCTGTGTTGAGCACTAGGAATGTAATAATAATAGCCAGTGGAGTTTACAGTTTAGGGGAGGAGCTGCACAGAAATCAAGCAAAGATATACCCTTTAGAAATTAGAAACTCAGTAAAGGAAAGGATTTTAGCTAGTGGTCAGGGAAGGACACTCTTAGAACTTTCATTGCTATAAACAACATATTATGTGTGACAAATCTTACAACTGATTATAGCAACTTCTCATGGCACTTGAGCTGAGAATGTTGAGGAGCTCTCACATAATATTCAATCTGGAATTTGTTCTATTACACCCTAATCTAGAACATTTATTAAAACCTTTTCACTGCAGGTGTATACAGAAAAAGTATTTTCAAAAAAAGAATTTTTCAAGACTTGAGTTGAAAAATAACCACACTTTTGGAGGTTATTGCATTTGTATGAATATTCAGATAGGAAGAGAAATACTTGAAGTCTGTAATTAAATATTTAATTTTGAGCAATTACAAAGCCGTGGAAAGATACTGCACTGAAGTTAGCATAGGAGGCCTGATATAACCGAATAACCAGATCTGTATGAACTGGTAGAGATTACAGTGAACCGTGGACTGGTGTCATATACTAAAGTGGGTCAGGGCATAGTGTAGAAACAGCTATCACAAAGAAGTCTCCATCATGGAGCAGGGAAGACATTTTATAAGCTTCTCTGGTCAGTGATGGGGCATATGTGTTTCAGAACAGAACCACAACCTATTGTTTTTTATGTTACTGTATGTGTGCATGTGGTTTCCTTCTCTAATAACTATATTTTATTTTAATTTATATGTGTGATTTTTATTTTATTATGTGTATCTATCTATAGTTAAGTTATATAGTATAAAAATTATATAGATTTTATAATGTAGGTTCTGTTTTTCTTAACTAAAAATTTTTAAATGATATTCTAAGTAATCTTTTACCAACTTACCTTGATTGGTTAGATTCTGTAGCAATTACATACACAAAGTAGGCAACACCTTTTACCTAATGGTATATGAGCAAGGCCTATTCCTGTGTGGCATGTTGGAAACTAGTTAATGTTTGTTAAAGGGATGTTTATGTCTTTTGGGAAGTGTCATATTATAGTGCTAATAGTGTTGGGACTTAGCTCTCAGATGGCTTGGAGTCTAATCCTGTGTCTGCCATTTGTTAGCTTGAACTTTGGGCAAGTTACTATCTAATCTTGCTATCTCAGTTTCTTCACATTTAGAATAGGGAGTGAAATGCTACCTATATATAGGCAGGTTGTAAGAATTCAATGAGATAAGTCACAATATCTGCCACATATTATTACTCAATGTTTTAACTTCTGATTATTTAGCAGAAAAAAATGTGCATGGTTTCCCTAAAGAAAAATAATTTACTGTCTAAGATCACAAGTAAAGTTGGGAAAAATGGGCTCATTTTGCTCTGATTTAAGTAACAAATATGTGTTCAATAACAAGGTCATCTCATGATGAAAAGGAGGAGGAAAAAAACTCTAAACTCCATGTAGTTCAAGGAGTTTCATGTAGAAGCTTTTGGTAATCACAATGTGGATATATAGATTACATAGTATACATATGGTGTTCATTTTTAATGTGTTTATCTAGTTGACACTTTGCTAGTTTTTATTAGCATTATCGTTTGGATGGTCATGAATATCTTGGTTGAAGACCAAAATCTCTTAGCATGATTTTACTTAAGTGATTTTCTTCAAGAAATCTTTCAAAAATCAAAGTTTACATTTATAAACTAAAATACTAATAAAAGAGAATAAACAACAATATGTAAATGAGTTGCTGTTCAGTAAAGTGTTCCCATTAAAATTAATCTCTTATTTAGGGAGAGGAGTGGTGAAGAAAAAAAAACATAAAACTATATAAAAATTCTCCTTGTTTTTTAAATAATTTAAAAATGATGCCAGAATGCAAAAATGGTGACCACTATTTTATTTCACTCCTAGATATGTTTGAAATGTATCTGAATATTTTTTAAAGATTTTATTTATTTATTTATTTAGAGACAGAGTTGGGGGAGAAGAAGAGGGAGAGAGAGAGAACCTCAAGCAGACTCCATGCTGAGGATAGAGCCCAATGCGGGGCTTGATCTCACAACCCTGAAATCATGCATGACCTGACCTGAAATCAGGAGTTGGACACTTAACTGACTGGGCCACCTAGGTGCCCCAAAATGTATCTGAATATTTAGGAACACTGAGAAATCTTGCTATTGCCATGTCTAAACTGTTTGGATATTATAGGTGAAAATGCTCTATAATGAAATTAACTTTATTTTTAAATTATTTGTACTTCTCCTATGTTAGAATATTTTAAACACCTTGAGAGCAGTGACTATATCTTACTCACTCATTTTGTATTTCCTTCAGGTTAAGGCATATAAACATTTGTTCAACTATCACAAGGTTCATGACAAATTACATCAAGTTTTACTCTAAATAGAGTGTGTTCTAATTGGATTCTAATGTAAATAGTTACCAAAATATCTTCATTTAGAATTTCACTAAGAAATAGATTTTTCTGGCACTATTAGGAAGATAGAAGTACAGGATATTTTTAGCCTGTACTGACAGGGTTTTCAAACTGATATTTATTGACCTTTTGTAGATATACTAGCTATTGGAAAGGTTGAAAAAATATATTTCAAAGACCTGTAGTACAAAATGGAAAAGAAAAGAAACAATTTAATTTTTCACAGCTATAAAATAATGAAAACCAAATTTCACTTGAAACAGGTATATATTATTTATTTTGAAAATAATAAAATTGAACAGATATGCATTTAAAAACTTGATCTTCATGTGCATTCTGTATTTTCAGTAAGAATTGGTGCTGGGGTTGAATTTGGGGAAAAATATTTGAGTGAGGTATGAGCATTTAATTAAAGTTAATATTTTGATTATATTATTTGTGTGCAATAGAGAAACATGTATAGAATAATTATTTTGGCCATTATTTCAAACAGAATACTTGAACTCTTTTAAAGTTTTTTTTTTCTCTTTCAATGTTGGTAATAACTTAATTTTCCTGTTGAAAACAACATCGCTAATGTTAGACCAGGCTAACCACTGTTATTACTATGAAATTTGGTCTAACCTTTTTTTCGTCAGAGCTCCCTCTAAAAAAAAGAAAAAAAAAAAAACTTCTCGCAGGAGCCAACAGTTGATTAAGACATCATGACTTATGCACTCTTTTCCTCAACATTTTTCTCTTGGCAATGGAGAATAGAATTTTTACTGAATTTTGATCAAGTGGGTGTAGAAATGAATCTAATGCTTTGCCATTTTTGTTTTATTTGGAAAATGTTAAGCATTCAAAGTTTCATAATACATTCTAAGTGGCTTTTATATCTGAAGAGTAAGAGCCTTAAAAGTGTTCCTAACATCCTACTTCTACTTTCTCTAGGAAATGTTTGACTCTACATACAACTTAAAAAAAAAAAATATTGGGTCAAATGCTGAATTCTAACATTGTTTATCATTGACAAATATTTCAATATTGTCTTTTCTGTGAAAAATGCTAGTGTCATGTGAAAAGACAATTACATCTCTCAGCCCTACAAGACTCAGTCCTTATATTTCTTCTGGGATCATTTCTGTCTCTCTTAATTTACTTGTAGAAGTGGATGTAGCAACTAAGACCACAATATAATTGTATATCTTGCTGCTATAAGAGGATTTTATTTTTAAGAAGACATTGTTTTCTGCTTCAGGGTAAAGGTGTATATTTTTTAGTGTCATATTTGTCCTAAATCCAGCTGTGCTACCTAGGTATCTGGTTTTCATTATTTTTGATGAGGAGAGCACTGCTCCTAAGCCCAAATAAAGAAGGACATGTGAGTACATTGGGTTGATGTTACAACTCAACATTTATGCTTATTATTAGCTGTGACTTTATACATCCTGGAGTCCACATAATTTTCCATTTCTGAAATCTGAACTCAGATACACAGGACAGTTCTTTAAACATAGACACAAAAAAATCACCATTTCAAAATGATTATTTTAACCAAATGCAACTGGAACTCTGCAATTTTGAAATATGTCACTTTCCCCCAAAGGAACTTCTGGGAACATTGCCCAAATCAGACTTTTATCTTCTGAAACAAAATTTGAAATTTAGTGAAGATGTATTTCTTAAGACACATACATATCATGATATGAAAAAAATTAAGGACATCACATCATCCCTAGTGTCTGAATTAGTTGAGTTACTATTCAATTTTAAATGAGAAAAGGAAATTTTCTTTAAATTGAGAGTTTCCCCCCCGCCAAAGACCTAGTTATGAAGTATTCCATAGCTAAGGGAAACATGTCATTAGATGACAAATAGAACTTTTTTCAGAGAAAGAGATATTTGTGATCATTATTTCTTAATCTTAGCAAAAAACCTCTTGATTTTTATCTAAATTTAGATAAGCAAAGATAAAAAATAAGTGGTTTACTTGTTTCATTTATAAGGAACATTCTGTGTATGCATCTAATTTTATCTATTTTTCTGTGTTCACCCTTATTAATCTTACATCAGTCAGTACACCTTGAGTACTTTGTAATAATCACATATAACAAATGTGAATAATTTCTATACCTTTAAGTACAAATATCTTTGGTCATATGTAATCTGTGAACTCATAGATGTAAATATCATTAAAATGAATTATTTGGAAACTTAACATTTGTGGATGGATTCCAGGGAAGGCTCAATTTACACTAATTCTACTGCATGAAGGCTGTCAAAATGTCTTATATCTAAATTCCAGCATTTATGATCGTTTTTAGTAATTACTGACTCATTAGGGACAAAATGATGACAAATTAGGTTATGTTGTTATGGATTCAGTGATACAAAACATAATTTTCACAATTTGTACTATATACTAACATAAATTAAAATTCTTAAAGTACTATTTCCATCTTGCTATACCTCTACTCAGAAAAATTCTGCTAACCTCCAAGATTCTACAGTGAAATCATTGCCCTGATAGTAAAGAAATTTATTTTACCATGTGCCTAACCTGTATTTTCTATTCAATTTTTAGCCATATTCCTACATAAATTCTCACAAGTAGTCATATATTTATTTGTTAACTTATGAACATTCAGTCTTCATATCTATTTCCCCAGTTCATCATCCTTGGTGAATCAGGTGTAGAGACTGGAAATTCAGCACCATGGATAGTTTTGTAGTGTTGAAGTCAAAGTCCCTTTGATACCGAGGGAGCCTTGCCTGACCAGTCTACCCACTGCAGAATCTGCCCAGCTCTCGCAAGTGCCATGTCTGGTTCCTCCAGAGTCACTGTTAGGAAGAAAGGGGTTCAGCAGTTCTGGCTGGAAGCCAGACTTGACCGCATGAAGGTTTCTTAGGCAGCTGCAGATTTGAAACAATTCTGTCTGTAGAATCCTCAACATGATCCCCTGGTGACTGGAGTATCTTCAAGTAGGAATACCTTCAGACTCCAGAAAGTCTGTTCCTTTTTGTAGTAAAACAAGTCTTTGGATGGTTTTCTAAACCACTTTTTATGAAGCAGTGAATATTCAAAAGAGAACTAAATTTGAAGCCTATACAAAAGCTTATCACTATAACACATGCCATACTATATAAACTCCTGCTTTTGTCAATCCTTAACATCTACCTCTCTGAATCTTCATAAATTTCTATTTCACAAGGCTAATTATTTTATAAACACTGGCAGCAGCATACAATAAAATACTTAGTGAAAAAAATAGTCATCCTTGATAACCCTGCTCTTTCTAAAAATTTTTTATTACACTATAATTAACATACAGTGTTATATTAGTTTCAAGTGTACAATATAATGATTCAGTAATTCTATACATTGCTTAGTGCTCATCAAGATAAGTATATTCTTTTTTTTTTTAAAGATTTTATTTATTTATTTGACAGAGAGAGACACAGCGAGAGAGGGAACACAAGCAGGGGGAGTGGGAGAGGGAGAAGCAGGCTTCCCGCTGAGCAGGGAGCCTGATGCAGGGCTCGATCCCAGGACCCTGAGACCATGACCTGAGCCGAAGGCAGACGCTTAACGACTGAGCCACCCAGGTGCCCCAAGATAAGTATATTCTTAATACTCTTTATCTGTTTCAGCCATTCCTCCACCCACCTCCCCTCTGGCAACTACCAGTTTGTTCTCTGTTTTTAAGAGTCTAGTTTTATTTGTTTTTCTTTTTTTGTTTGTTTTGTTTCTTAAATTCCACATATGAGTGAAATAATATGGTATTTGTCTTTCTCTGATTGACTTATTTCAGTTAGCATTATATCTTCTAGGTCCATCCATGTTGTTACAAATGAGAGCTTTCAGTCCAGAATTTTTGTGGATCCCCAAAAGTCCAATTTATGTTCTTATCTTTACCTTGAGTTTAATCCATGAATGTCAAGGAAAGCCTTTTCTCTTAGGTGTTTGCATTCCAACTAGTGCTAGCAATAATGCACCTCTTTTACACACGTATTGTCTTTATCTGCATTATAGTCTCTAATACTTTTGACAGAGATGTATAGTTTATAAAGCCTTATTAATTTATTGGGGAAAGTCCAAGTACACATGTGTATGTTGGATATAACTGAATCCATTTTCCCTGTTTCAAGATGAAGAATTTACCTAGTTTTTCTTAGCTTTCCAGTTTGTATTTATATCTAACCTGGCTGCATCTATTTTTGTAGTCAGTTCTGCTTCACTAAATTACTCTTTATATTTTTCCTTTCTCTTGATTTATCTCTTCTTTTTTTTCTGTACTCTTTACTTTATCCCCTTTACCGGGACATGGATTCAACCCGGTATCCACTTATTTTCTCTTTTCCCAATTACCCTCTCAGTTATCACAGATTAGCATTCAGAAACAGGTTTTGACATAGAAAGTTATCACGGTCTTCCTATAGTCAAAGTTGTATAAAGAAAATAAGGATTTAAAAATTTATACATTTTAAACTACTTTTACATTAGCAATACCAGGGATGTTAAAGAAATATAGTGCATTACTTACTGTTGAATAACTTGCAAACTAACTAGAAATATAAGGAAACAGGCCCATCGATTTAGAAAAATAACAACATAAAGCAGACTAAGGACCAAATACTATTAAGAAATGGCCCCTGGGTAGGTTTTTATTGACATGGAAATTTTAATTCTCTTATGAAATTTCTAAAGTCTGTCTTTCCTTGCATGTAATTGATTGAATTAACATTTAATTAACATTAAGGCTTTTAAAAAGATTTATTTATTTATGAGAGAGAGAGAGAGTACAGGGGGAGGGGCAAAGGGAGAGAGAGTCTTAAGCAGACTCACCCTGAACATGGAGCTCAGAGTGGTCTTGATATCAAGACCCTGAGGTCAGTGGAGGATAGTTGGAAGAAAGGCAGGCAGGGCAAGAGGCCCCTGTCCTAAGAGGTACTCTTAAAAGGAAAAAGACCCCATTCTGATATTCTACACCACCCTGGAAGGAGCCCTCCACCCTTTCCCACATGAACAACTACCTGGTAGGTACATGAGCGCATGAACAAAAACCTGACTGGATGACAGGTTCGTGGAGGGTTAATCATAATAAAACCACCTGCCAACAGTCTCACAAAAACTTCTAGACTTAGAAATTCCAATGGCAACTCTCTCAGGTCCCCTTCGTCTTCAGGGGCTTTGTACTATAGCTCAACAAGCTTTGCTTTGCTGCCCACCATTCTTTGTCTGGTCTCCTCTTCATTCTTTGAAGTAGCATGACCAAGAACCGCAGGCACTAAAGGAAAAGAAATCCTGAAACAAGATCATGACCTGAGCTGAAACTGAGTCGGATGCTTAATCGACTTTGCCACCCAGGCTTTAAAACCAAAGCCTCTATGTAGGATTTCATCAGTTGAAAGGAAAGAGTACAACTCTGTTCTTATCATCTTCCCCTGTCCTATATCACCCCTACTCCTTGATCATAGGCCAGTAGGGATCCTCAAGTTCAGGGCTTCCTTTCAACAAATAGGAAAACTATGTAGGGAGAGGTTTAATTCTTCTCAGGCTGATATGAGATGTTTATCCTATGGACTATAAGTTGATTTAAATGTGAAAGGTCTTCCTTGGAGAATCAGAGTTTTCTGTATAGGATCCTTCTATGTAGGATCCTTCTATATATAATCCCCCCCACCAACTTGGATGGGGCTTTCTGTTTGAGAGGTCATTTCTTTATGTCAGAGGGATTATGTAGCATAGATATATTTTCAAATTGTTCACCTTTACCTTCTTCACGTTTTTTCTTTATGTAATATTTCTCTTACATATTTACCCACTTGGGGCAAATATCTGGATAGGCAGGCCTCTGAACACATTGCTCAGGCAAGACATTACAAGATAGTTGATGATTCATTTTTATTCACTGGTGAGTTTATGCTTGCAACTAACATGTCTTGTTGTGAGTTTTTTAAAAAGCCTTATATAGGGAAAGTATTTATAAAAAACAGTAGTGAGGCATACATTTAAATTTGAACTTTTTGAAAAGATCTTAGTACTTAATACATGAGGTGATGCAAACTATTAAACTTAGAGTCAGCAGATATAAAATTAGTTCCACACAGTAGCTCATCTTTACCTGAATGTCATATATAATGACATAATGTGTAAGTGATTTTAAACTGTGGAATGCCATAAAATGTGAAACACTGAAATTATTGTTGGTCATTGATAGTAATATGTTTTTGTTCAGACAAAGCTATTTAGAGCAAAGTATAGTGGTAAGATTTAAAAAAGTTTCATTATGGAAATGGGTCTTGATATAGGCTGCAAAGAAAATAAGAATTGGATAATCTATGGAGAAAGAACAATTTTAAAGGTAGAGGAAACTGGATGATGACAACCTCATATTGGGGAACAGCAAGATAAATCGTCAGCTGGTATGAAGAATGTGTTGAAAGAAGTAAGAAAACATATACTTACCTGTGATTAAAGAGATCTTTTTCCTAGAGAGATTATAAAGATACATTAGATTGCTATGGCCAAACGTAAAAAAGAGGGAAATATGAAATATACATTAAATTGCTCCTAATACCAACTATCAGTCAACATTTTAAAATGCTTTTTTTTTAAGTAGGAGGGGCTACTTTCATTTACTGCCTCTTGTAACACTTTTAACAACCCTAGAATAAAAGGTATATTATTTTCCCAGAATCACATATAGACTGAAGCTTAGGTATGTTGGTTAACTAGCTTAATGACAAAAATGTTTAGGTATAGAACTTGGATTTGAAATCTGGCATTTTTGGTTTGGAGTACAGATTCTCTTTTTTTTTCCCCTCTGCTCATTTTTAAAAAATTTTAATTCCAGTGTGCTAACATACAGTGTTATGTTAGTTTCAGGTGTACCAGATAGTGATTCAACAGTTTCATATATTATTCGGTGTTCATCAAGATAAGTGTAGAGTACAGACTCTTAAACATAAAGCTATATTGGCTCTCTTGACCAAAAGACTAAATGATAGTATGTAGAAATAATGAATAATTAGCCTCCAAAACTAACACAGCTTTAATTATTTTTAAAGTAAAATATTACACTCGCAGAAACAACAATATAGAATATTTTCACTCTCACAGGCTTAATCAATTTTAATATTGTAACTACATTTGTTTTACATTATTAAACTAAAGAAAATATTATAGTTGTAGTTAATGCCTTCTGGGAATTCTTCCTGATCCTAATTTCCTCACTTCCTAGAAGGAAAAACTACCAAGAATTCAGTATTTATTAGTCCCATGCAAGATTATTTTTCAAAAATAAATTTATTCCATAAACTATTGTCTGAAAATAGTATATGATATTTTTTACAAGTTTTAAATGTTATGTGAAGGCATGCTAAGTTCAAAATATTTTTGAGGTGAATACCTGATTATATATATAGCTCTTTGTTCATTCATTTTAACTTATGTAGAGTCTTCTATTTTATGAATGGACCACAATTTTCCTAACCACTCACCTCTAATGGATAACTAAACTGATTCCAATTTTTCTGTTTTATATATAATGCTGTCATGCATACAAGGATTGAAACATCTTCAGATTGGGTTACTACTGTTCTGCATGTAGAGAGCTTAAAAGTTGCCACTCTATCATAACAAGAAGTAAAAAGCTGAACAGACTGCAATCAGCAACTCTTCTTGGATCTATAAGACAGTGGAGAACACAGAGTAAATCACTGTGCCCTGTGATTGTCCTCCCAAGACTGGAGAGACAGACAGGTGGATACAGGGATCATGGCTTCCCAGAGCAGAGACTTACCAGTGGAAAGTGTTAGGGTAGTGAGGTTGAACATTTTTTCATGTGTCTGTTAGCCATTTGTATGTCTTCTTTGGAGAACTCTCTGTTATGTGCCCATTTTTTGACTTATTTGTTTTTTGGGTGTTGAGTTTGAGAAGTTCCTTATAGATCTTGGATACCAGCCCTTTATCTGTAGTGTCATTTGCAAATATCTTCTCC
Source organism: Halichoerus grypus (assembly GCF_964656455.1). Taxonomy (NCBI): domain Eukaryota; kingdom Metazoa; phylum Chordata; class Mammalia; order Carnivora; family Phocidae; genus Halichoerus; species Halichoerus grypus. The sequence goes on from NC_135723.1 coordinate 71,166,896, forward strand.
CATTCCGTGGGTTGCCTCTTTGTTTTGTTGACCATTTCCTTTGCTGTGCAGAAGCTTTTTATATTGATGAAGTCCCAAAAGTTCATTTTCGCTTTTGTTTCCCTTGCCTTTGGATATATATCTTGAAAGAAGTTGCCGTGGCTGACGTCGAAGAGGTTACTGCCTATGTTCTCCTCTAGGATTCTGATGGATTCCTGTCTCACATTGAGGTCTTTCATTCATTCAGAGTTTATCTTTGTGTATGGTGTAAGAGAAAGGTCGAGTTTTATTCTTCTGTATATAGCTGTCCAGGTTTCCCAGCACCATTTATTGGAGAGACTGTCTTTTTTCCATTGGATATTTTTTCCTGCTTTGTCAAAGATTAGTTGACCATAGAGTTGAGGGTCCGTATCTGGGCTCTCTTATTCTGTTCCATTGATCTATGTGTCTGTTTTTGTGCCAGTACCATGTTTTGGTGATCACAGCTTTGTAATATAGCTTGAAATCAGGCAATGTGATGCCCCCAGCTTTGGTTTTCTTTTTCAACATTTCCTTGGCAATTTGGGGTCTTTTCTGGTTCCATACAAATTTTAGGATTATTTGTTTCAACACTTTGAAAAATGCCACTGGTATTTTGATCAGGATGGCGTTGAAAATATAGATTGCCCTGGGCTGCATAGACATTTTAACAATGTTTATTCTTCCAATCCATGAGTATGGAATGCTTTTCCATCTTTTTATGTGTTCTTCAATTTCTTTAGTAAGTGTTCTGCAGTTTCTAGAGTATAGATCCTTTACCTCTTTTGTTAGGTTTATTCCAAGGTATCTTATGGTTTTTGGTGCTATTGTAAATGGAATCGATTATTAGCCATCAGGGAAATTCAAATCAAAACCACATTGAGATACCACCTTACACCAGTTAGAATGGCAAAAATTGATAAGGCAGGAAACAACAAATGTTGGAGAGGATGTGGAGAAAGGGGAACCTTCGTATACTGTTGGTGGGAATGCAAGTTGGTATAGCCACTTTGGAAAACAGTATGGAGGTTCCTCAAAAAGTTAAAAATAGAGTTACCCTATGACCCAACAACTGCACTACTGGGTATTTGCCCCAAAGATACAGATGTAGTGAAAAGAAGGGCCACATGCACCCAATGTTCATAGCAGCAATGTCCACAATAGTCAAACTGTGGAAGGAGCCAAGATGCCCTTCAGCAGACGAATGGATAAAGAAGATGTGGTCCATATATACAATGAAATGTTACTCAGCCATAAGAAAGGATGAATACCCACCATTTGCATCGACATGGATGGAACTGGAGGGGATTATGCTAAGTGAAATAAGTCAAGCAGAGAAAGACAATTATCATATGGTTTCACTTATATGTGGAACATAAGGAATAGCATGGAAGACATTAAGAGAAGGAAGGGAAAAGTGAAGTGGGGGAAATCAGAGGGGAAGACAAACCATGAGAGACTATGGACTCTGGGAAACAAACTGACCATTTCAGAGGGGAGGGGTTGAGGGGATGGGTTAGCCTGGTGATGGGTATTAAGGAGACCATGTATTGCATGGAGCACTGGGTGTTATATACAAACAATGAATCATGGAACACTACATCAAAAACTAATGAAGTACTGTATGGTGACTAACATAACATAAAATAATAATAATAATAATAATAATAATAATAATAATAATAATAATAATAATAAAAGAAAATGTTAGGGTAGGAAACCTGAGCTATAATTGGCAAATTGCTGGAGGCTCAGTGTGGACAACTCTGAGAGTTAAAAACTCTAGTTGGACCCTGTCATGGGGGACCTCTGTGCCATTGTGAATATTACTTCCAGGAGCTTGACCAGGTTCTCAACAGTAAATATTAGAGAAAAATTCCCTCATTTTTCTAGCAGGGGAAGAGGAAAAGGAACCATTTTGAAATACACCAGAGCACTCTGTCCTTCTTAAGAAGGCCTGCCCTCAGGAGAAGCTAATCAGGTAGCATCTATTGTGCTGGGGTTTTATCACAGCCTAACTTATTTGGCAGGAAGGAAATAATCAATTCCAATCAGCTGTAGATTCCATGTGAGAGAAAAGGAATATCTAGCTTTAACTTACTCTAGCCATCTTGTCCTACCTAAGGTGGGGAAGGGGGACTGAGAAGCATGTGTGAAGTTCACAATCCAGGGGCACAAGCTCACTAAAAGACTGAGACCTAATTATAGGACTACTGAATGCTTCCCCTCCTCCACAACTTACCACCACATTACTAAAGGAGTATTTATAATAGTTCCTTTTACCCAGGATATCATGTCCAGCTATCAAGAAAAAATTACAAGACATACTAAAAGGCAAGACAACACAGTTTGATGAGACAGAGCAAGCACCAAAACCAGACATAGCACAGATATTGGAATGATCAGATTGGGTTTAAAACAACTGTATTTAATATGCTAAGGACTCTAAGAGATGAAGTAGACAGCAAGCAAGAACAGATGGATGATGTAAGCAGAGAGATGGAAATCCTGAGAAAGAACCAAAAAGAAATGTTAGAAATCAAAAATACAGTGACAGAAATGAAGAAGACTCTTTCCTGGGCTTATTAGTAGACTGGGTTCCTCCTATATTTATATGGTCTTTATAACGATGTGCTATAAAGACCTGGACATTTCCTTGTTAACAAGATGTACAGAGGAATGAGATAGTGGGTGCCAAATATGTCTCACAGGGAGTTATTCTTGAACATCAATATATATTAAGGTGACCTTTTCATCCAGTGTCCAGAATGCCATATAGGTGTGGCTATTTAAATGTATCATGCTTTTAAAAACCCATTTTAAAATTCTTCATGTAGGAAAAAGAACTTTTGAAATCATGGGCAGCAAGGCATTTAACTTTTATTTAGTGTGCCCTAGGGGTAACTCATCTTCCAGAGAATTTCTAAAGCTGATAATTCTAACAACTGCACTTTTGTTGGATTTGACCTTGGTAGCTTGGTCTCAACACTATAGTATGAGTTTGTGAAGAATGGCTGGAAGTAAAGCAGTGAAGCCTTATTTCTCTCATTTGTTGCAATGCTATCTGACCTGAGTCCAGGTGAGCTGGGTAGTTGGCTCTTTTTGTGTTGGGTTGTTACATATAATGTTTACTTCAGCAGCAATAGCTTTATCACCTCAACTGCCCTTGAAACTTAACAGAAAAGTTTATATGCTCATCATCTTGTTTCAAAACTTTGTTGCTTAAAAATTGCTTAACTGTTTTCCTAAGAGTTGACTTGATTTTCCTTACTCATTGAGATCTGTAGACCTGCCAAGTTTGAATTTTATGGCTTTAGAAGATAAATATATATATATATATATATGTATATATATATTTGTTATATATAAATATATATTTATTTATTCTCTGCAAGCTGGCAAAAAGGTCAGTGTTCTTTTCCAAGCTCATATTTCATAGGTAGTTATGTGACTCAATTTAAAAATTATGGGTAAACATAGGTTGAAACCACAAAATTCTGGAATAATTACATTAGCCAATTTCTCAAAAAACAGATCTGAGAATCAAGCTTTTTAGCTTTAACTATTGTCATCTATTCTCCATATTGCATAATGTGTGGGGAGGAAGCCTTAGACAATAAGAAAATAATTGGATTCAGTCTTATAGTGTGGCCTTGGGAAGATATTGAGAATAGTTGGTGGGTTTTTTGTTTTTGTTTTTGTTTTTTACTGTGTTTAGCATATGTGGCTTATAAACAATGCTATAATATTGAAATGATTGGCTTTCTTTTATATTCCCCATGAATGTTACTAGTGATGTGCTGATAAATGTTTAACATATGGCTCTTGGGCTGGGGGGAACTCAGATTTGTAGATTTGCCAATTTCCATGGTATAAATATTTCCATCATTGCTGATGTCAACCAGTTTGCAAAAGTTTCAAAAATTTAGCAGTCAGCTCTCAAAAGCTAGGCACACTGCTAAGTGTAATTTTGTCTACTGCCGTGAGTTAATGTACATTTATGAAGACGTTTTGTTTGGTAATGTTATTGTTAATAACTGTATGTTTGTATATCAAAAATAAATTTGAAGTATTTTAAGATGTTTAAAATGAGATAATAATAATTATTTTTGCTTTTGTTTCCCTTACCTCAGGAGACATATCTGTAAGAAATTGCTATGGCTGATGTCAAAGAGGTTACTACCTATGTTCTCCTCTAGGATTTTAATGATTTCCTGTCTCACATTTAGGTTTTTAATCCATTTTGACTTTATTTTTCTATGTGGTATAAGAAAGTGGTCCAGTTTCATTCTTTTACATGTTTTTGTCCAGTTTTCCCTACACCATTTGTTGAAGAGACAGTCTTTTTCCATTGGATATTCTTTCCTGCTTTGTTGAAGATTAGTTGACCATAGAGTTGAGGGTCCATTTCTGGGTTCCAAATATTACTGTGATCCAAAATATTAGAGAAGAAAAGAGAACTTATTTTTTTCTTCTTTGAGAGCTAAGAAGGTTTGGGACAAGACTTTCTAGATTGATCTAACT